>NC_057803.1:326690945-326957109 GCF_018294505.1 Triticum aestivum | reverse complement strand
AGAGGAACACGGCTCGCTCGGCGGAGATCTATTTCGCGACGTGGAGGTAGTCGTTGTTGTTGTTGTTGGAGAGGTGCGTTAGGTGCAGCGGGTGGTGGTGGTGGAAGACGCGCGAGCAATTCATTAAACTTGTTATCGAGCTTTGTTTCGAACGTCTTCTCCATGCCATCTATCTTCTCCATGGCCTCTTCAAATCTGTTTAGCACATCTTGCACCTGTCCACTCATCATTTGCTGAAATTTATCATGCAAATCCTTATTCGTCATGTTCTCCCAGTCAGTCTCGTCGGCTTGTGATCCTGGCATGGTTAGCAGCAATAGAAACACACAAGAATATGATCCTACAGACTACTAACAAGAGGTGGTGGTGGGTGTCACAAATCCGTCAAGCAAATCTCAAATTCTTACCAGTTCTTACCCAGCAGCAGGCGGCGATCGGCAACCGTTGTAGTCGAAAACTCTCAAAGCTTGGATAGAGCGATTACCAGGGAGAGTCAAACGCACGACGTAGATGTATGTGGAGCTGGGAAGGCTTATAATATGGTAGCAAAAAGGGTCAGCAATAATCAATTTCGAGATGCAAAGTTGAATAAACGCTCAACGACGGTACTGTGCTGGTCCTAGGCTAGACTGTGCTAGAGACGCGAGCCTAGAACACCAACAAAATCACGGCGCGGCACGTAAACAAGGGAAAAAGCACACTCTGGATTTTTTTTTTCGCTCTTTTTTTGCGCTGTTTTTTTTTCGCTGCTTTTTTTTGCAAAAAATCACTATAATGGCGAGTGTCTCAAAACTCTTCCTAGGTCAAACTGACAGGATGGGCATGAAATTTTTTCGACCAAATTTTTTTTTTTCGACTGCCTGGACCCAAAAACTGGAAACAGGTCAAAAAAAACTTCCTATAATGGCACCTGTCTCAAAACACTCAGAAACACCTAAAAATAGGATAGCCAGAAATTTTTTCGAAAAATGCGTTTTCGAAAAATTTTGGGCCTAAACGGAGGGTGGTTTCCGGACTCTTTTTTTTCCGAAACCTACTCCGGCAAGGAAACACGAATCGGAATCTAGATGGATCTCAAAAACACACCTAATATGCAAGGAACTCGGATTGGTGGTGGATATATGGTGGTGGTATATGGCAGCGGTGGTGGTATATGGCAGCGGTGGTGGTATATGGATACGGATTCGAAGCGGTGGCGGATAAGCGGCGGTGGTAGATGGCAGGGGCGATGATGATGGTGCGGCGGCGGCGTGACAACTTATGACCAGAACTCGAAACTCTAAAAGACTAGACTCTAAGACCAGCAACTAGACACGACGATGCAACCCCAAATTCAACAAAGCAAAACCCTAAAAAGATTATGCAAAGGCTCAGATTGGTTCGGATATGATGAACTAACCCTAATTTTTTTTGTGGCTTTTCGTGGACTGTAGGTATGAAGAACAGACTCGATCTAAACTACGAAAAACTGTAAAATCTCACCGAGCAACCTGGAAATCTGATACCACTTGATAGAGGCAAAGGTGTCCCGTCTTTCGATGAGATGATGGATATCGCTTTGGTGGCAGTTGACTTTGACGATCCGACTACGAACGTGCGAGGACGTCGCGCCTTAGCAATCGCTAAACCAACTCCGAGAGGTTATTGACCACGCCGGAGCACGATCAACCTGACCACGAGGGTCTGTTTCCTGCGAGCAAACAAAGAACAAGCAAGAAACTGAGATTGCAATCTGGATATTGCGAATATAAGATGAAAGCTTTATTGATCAAGGTGGGGTTCTGTGACACCTTTGTCTGGTCGTTGAACACAAACGAAGTACGCGAAGTTGCAGCTATAGCGAACTTTTAATCTAAACAAAACCCAAAGTCTAAACGATGCCCTAAGGGCTGTATATATGGAGGAAGAGGGGGGAATTTCGTGACCCTTGGTGGAGGTGTCCGAAATCAACCCTATCTCTTGTTTCCCCACACATACGGACTCTAAAAATAGCCTATACTTATGTATTTCGAAATTACATGGGCCTGGCCCAATAATAAGGTGACGCAGCACCTATAATAGCCTCGGGACGAAATTTATGAAGTGGCATCTTGTATATTTCGCCCAAGGCTTCATGCACCCATTATGGTGGCTTCAAAGTCCTGAAATCATCACTTGTAACTCCGTTCTTGTTCCCCTTGCGCATGCCATCATCTCCATGCTTGTTCTTAATCCAATGTTCATCCTTCTCCAAGCTAGGCCCTTCATTTGTAAGCAAAACAAATGTATCCAATTTAGGCAGCATCATATTCTCATGAACATTAGAATCATTACCAAGAAACGAAAGTACCTGGTAATTTAGTTGGCGTGCGCGAGCTCTAGTAATTGGTCCAGTATTTATAGCAGCAGGGGCTGTGGGTGTAACAATTGTATTGATGTCCTCATCACTGGGGGTGAGCCACTGATGCTACATCAAGCCGGATGTGCTCTCGTTGGAAAAATTCCTCCATCTCACCCTTTGACAGATTAGTACCATTGTCAGTTATAATATTGTGTGGGAAACCAAACCGGAATATCACCTTTTTGATGAATTGAACCTCCGTGGCTGCATCACACTTACTGACTGGCTCTGCTTCCACCCACTTGATGAACTTGTCCACTGCCACTAATAGGTGTGTCTTTTTGTCCTTGGATCTCTTAAAGGGCCCATCCATATCAAGCCCCCAAGTTGCAAATGGCCAAGTTATTGGAATCATCCTCAACTCCTGAGCCGGAACATGAGAGCGGAGTGCAAATTTTTGACAACCATCACACTTTTTGACTAAATCCTCAGCATCAGCATGGGCTGTCAACCAATAGAAACTGTGACGAAAAGCCTTAGCCACCAAGGATTTTGAACCGGCATGGTGACCACAATCTCCTTCGTGGATTTATCGCAAAATCTCACAACCCTCTTGAGGAGATACACAACGCTGAATTGCCCCTGTGAAGCTGTAACGATGTAACTCCCTATTGATTATGGTCATTGACTTGGAACGCCGGATTATCTGCCGGGCCAAGGTTTCATCCTCAGGTAACTTGCCCCGGTTCATGTAAACCAAGTACGGGACTGTCCAATCCGGTATAACATGCAAAGCTGCCACCAATTGGGCCTCCGGGTCAGGAATAGCCAACTCCTCCTCTGTTGGTATCTTAACCGACGGATTGTGTAGGACGTCAAGGAAAACATTAGGTGGGAGCGGTTTACGCTGAGAGCCAAGGCGACTTAAAGCGTCCGCCGCTTCATTCTTTCGCCGGTCTATATGTTCAACTTGATAACCCTTGAAATGACCAGCCACTATGTCCACCTCTCGTCGATACGCAGCCATGAGTGGGTCCTTAGAATCCCAAGTGTCAGATACCTATTGAGCCACCAGGTCCGAGTCACCGAAGCACTTAACCCGACTTAAGTTCATCTCCTTAGCCATCCGAAGACCATGGAGTAAGGCCTCGTACTCAGCTGGATTGTTAGTACAAGGGAACATTAAGCGAAGAACATAACAAAACTTGTCACCTCGTGGGGAAGCTAATATAACTCCAGCCCCCGAGCCCTCCAATTGCCTGGACCCATCAAAGTGAATAGTCCAATACGTGTTATCTGGCTTTTCCTCTGGTGCCTGCAACTCTGTCCAATCATCGATGAAGTCCACAAGTGCTTGAGATTTGATTGTTGTGCGAGGTGTATACTTGAGCCCGTGAGGTCCAAGCTCGATAGCTCACTTGGCAATCCGGCTAGTTGCTTCTCTATTTTGAATGATATCTCCCAGAGGGGCTGAACTGACCATTGTGATAGGATGACCCTGAAAGTAATGTTTGAGCTTCCAGCTTGCCATAAACACCCCATACACCAGCTTCTGCCAATGTGGATACCTCTTCTTTGATTCGATAAGCACCTCACTGATATAATAAACCGGCCGTTGAACCGGATATTCCTTTCTAGCGTCCTTGCGCTCCACAACAATAGCCACGCTAACAGCCCTGGCATTGGCAGCCACATACAGCAGTAAGGGCTCTTTATCGATCGGAGCTGCAAGCACAGGCAGTTTAGCTAACTGCCTCTTTAGATCCTCAAACGCTTTATCAGCCGCATCACTCCAGACAAAGTCATCCATTTCTTTAACATCTGGTATAAAGGGATAGCTTTCTCCCCAAGAAGACTGATAAAACGGCTGAAAGCCGCAATCCGGCCGGCTAAACGTTGAACGTCATTGATACACGCCGGTTTAGCCAAAGACGTGATTGCTGAATTTTTTCCGGATTAGCCTCAATGCCCCTGTTTGATACCAGAAAGTGCCTGCTGGGACACCAAAGTCACATTTGTCCGGATTGAGCATCATCTTGTAAACCCGGAGGTTGTCAAAGGTTTCTCTCAAGTGATCTATCAATGTTCCTCCTTCCTGGACTTTATCACAATATCATCCACATATGCATGAACATTGCGCCCAATCTGCTTATGAAGACAATTGTGAACATAGCGTTGATAAGTCACCTGGGCACTCTTGAGCCCAAAGGGCATGGAGACATAGCAGAAGGCTCCAAAGGGAGTTATAAAAGTTGTCTTCTCCTAGTCCTTAACTGCCATTTTGATCTGATGATAACCAGAATAAGAATCCAAAAAACACAAGCGGTCACAACCCGCCATAGCATCAATGATCTGATCAATATGAGGGAGGGCAAAGGGATCTGCTGGGCAAGCCTTGTTCAAGTCTGTGTAGTCCACACACATACGCCAAGTGCCATTTTTCTTGAGAACCAGCACCGGATTAGCCAACCACTCCGGGTGAAATACCTCCAAGATAAACCCTGCGGCCAACAACCGAGCTACCTCTTCACCAATAGCCTTGCGCCTTTATTCGTTGAAGCGGCGGAGAAACTGTATGACCGGTTTAAACTTAGGATCTATATTAAGTGTGTGCTCAGCGGGTTCCCTCGGTACACCTGGCATGTCAGAAGGCTTCCATGCAAAGATGTCCCAGTTCTCACGGATGAACTCGATGAGCGCGCTTTCCTATTTGGGATCCAGGTTAGCGCTGATGCGGAACTGCTTGGATGAATCGCCAGGAACAAAATCAACCATCGTAGTGTCTATGGCCGATTTAAACTTCAACGCCGGATCGTGCTCCGTAGTTGGCTTTTTCAAAGAAGTCATGTCTGCCGGATCAACCTTGTCTTTGTAAAACTTCAGCTCTTCCGTGGCTCAAACCGACTCAGCGTAGGCCGCATCACCTTCCTCACATTCCAAAGCAATCTTCCTGTTCCCATGTACTGTGATGGTCCCCTTATGACCTGGCATCTTAAGCTGCAGATAAACATAACATGGCCTCGCCATGAATTGGCATAAGCCGGTCGCCCAAACAGCGCGTGATATGTACTCTTGATTTTCACCACCTCAAAAGTAAATGTTTCTAACCTTGAATCATGATCATCTCCAAAGGCCACCTCTAGGGCTATCTTGCCCACTGGATATGCAGATTTACCGGGCACCACACCATGAAAAATGGTGTTCGACAGTTTAAGATTCTTATCTGTCAACCCCATATGGCGGAAGGTGTCATAGTAGATAATATTGATACTGCTTCCCCCATCCATGAGCACCTTGGTGAACTTATACCCCCCAACTTGAGGTGCCACCACTAAAGCCAGATGACCCGGATTATCAACCCGGGGTGGGTGATCCTCTCTACTCCATAAAATGGGTTGCTCAGACCAGCGCAAATAGTGAGGCACTGCCGGTTCAACAGAGTTCACGGCCCTCTTGTGAAGCTTCTGATCACGCTTGCACAAGCTAATGGTGAAGAGATGATACTGCCCACTATTCAACTGCTCGGATTGCTCTGATAACCCGACTGCTGCTGCTGCTGATTCCCCTGATGGTTATAACCTCCCTGGTTGCCCTGGTTCCCTTGATTGCTATATCCGGTTTGATTGCCTTGAAATCCTGAACCGGAGCTACCGCCTCCATAACCTGGCCCATGAAAACCACCTCCTGAACCGCTAGGCGGGCCATTGTCATACTGAAACATATTGGAGTTCTTGAGTTCTCGCATGTATAACAATCCTTCCAAAGATGTGAAGCTGGCCTCTCCTTTGATCCATGCTTCGGAAAAGGTTGATTTAACAGGCGCTCCAGATTGGGGCCTGAACCTCCTCCCTTCTGGGGTTGTTTACCCTTACGACGCTGACCGTTATCCTGAGCATTGGTGTTAGCCACAAAGTCCAAACTATTGTCTGCCTTGCGCTTACCATTGTTCCCATGACCTGTCGCGTTATGCTGCTGTCCCTTGGTGTTGCCGTTCTTCTTCCCTTTCCCTGTTTGTCCTCCTCTGACTCAGGGTCTTTGGTATTATCTGAATCGGCATATTTAACCAAAGCGGCCATAAGCGTTGCCATATCATTGCAGTGACGTTTGAGCCTTCCTAACTTCTGGTTTAGCAGTAGAAACTGGCAATTGCCCTCCAACGTAACACTGTTGTATCCGCATTGATGTGATCCGATGAATGCAGAATAGCTGAGACCCGCTTCACCCAATGGGTTGTAGACTCCCCATCCTCTTGAGCACAAGCGGCTAGGTCCACAATCGACATAGGCTTCTTACAAGTATCCTTAAAATTCTGGATAAACCGGTGTTTTAACTCGGCCCATGATCCGATAGAGTTAACTCGTAAGCTCTTTAACCAAGTACGAGCTGTCCCCTCCAACATCATGGTGAAATATTTAGCGCACACTACTTCATCCACATCTAACATCTCCATTGCCATCTCATAACTTTCAACCCATGACTCTGGTTGCAAATCGGCGGTGTAATTGGGCACCTTACGAGGGCCTTTAAAATCCTTGGGCAGTCGCACATTACGTAAAGTGGGGGTGAGACACGGCACCCCTAAGGAACTGAAGACCACACCTGGCTCCATTGAAGTGGTAGGGCGAACCGGAGTAGGTTGACGAGATGCATGCAAAGCTGCTAACTCGGCCTCTCGACATGTACGACCATGATCCACCACATCATGCGCATTAGCACCTCCACCTGCCGGGTTGTGCCCTCGCGGCGAGTTACGGTGACATGCACTGCTTGATACAGCCGGTTCATCCTCAATGTGCCTGCTGTAGCTCCGGCTTGGACGGGGGGTGGAATGAATCCTCTCATGACTATGCGAATAAGCCTGCTGCTGGTTCAAAGTTGTTTGAAGGATCTCTATGACCCGCCGTGTCTCAATCGCAACTGGTGACTCACCGTCGGTCGGGAGGGCTACCAATCATGAAGCGGCGTCCACAATGTTGTCCAACTGGTTGGAGTAATGCCGCAGGGGCGTTGGAACATACTGTGGCACAACATTGTTCTGACGAGACGGGTCCATCGTGCCTGGCTGAACCGGCGCTCCTGTTCCCGGCGCCTCCATCAGGTTTACCACTGGTTGGTTACTGGTTCCTGCTCCTGGCGTGTTGAAGAGATTTCTTGGCTCATAACCCGGCGGGAGGTGCGACTGATATCTTCTCCTCATGACCTCATCTGAAGCATTCTGGTCCAACCTAAGCCGGTAGGCCTGAGCTTCCAACTCGGCCCGTTCTGTAGCCATCCTAGCGCTCTCTGCCGCCAAGCCCGCTTTAGCCTGAGTTATCTGGTCTTTCACCTTTGCAATCTCCGCATTGTGCTGATCTCGGGCTGCAGCGTCGTCCTGTGCTGCCATCAGCGTTGCCGAAGTGTCGAACAAATCAGACAAAACTTGGGCCGGAGGCGGCGCAGAGCCTCCTGCCCCTGCTGGAATTGTTGTTGTTGAACCGGAGAGCATTGCCGCAGCGGTAGAGGAGTGATGCGCTGGCTGTGTACTGGCCATGAAAACAGGGACCCAGTTTGGCAGATGATGAGGACATCAATACAATTGTTACACCCACAGCCCCTGCTGCTATAAATACTGGACCAATTACTAGAGCTCGCGCACGCCAACTAAATTACCAGGTACTTTCGTTTCTTGGTAATGATTCTAATGTTCATGAGAATATGATGCTGCCTAAATTGGATACATTTGTTTTGCTTACAAATGAAGGGCCTAGCTTGGAGAAGGATGAACATTGGATTAAGAACAAGCATGGAGATGATGGCATGCGCAAGGGGAACAAGAACGGAGTTACAAGTGATGATTTCAGGACTTTGAAGCCACCATAATGGGTGCATGAAGCCTTGGACGAAATATACAAGATGCCACTTCATAAATTTCGTCCCGAGGCTATTATAGGTGCTGCGTCACCTTATTATTGGGCCAGGCCCATGTAATTTCGAAATACATAAGTATAGGCTATTTTTAGAGTCCGTATGTGTGGGGAAACAAGAGATAGGGTTGATTTCGGACCCCTCCACCAGGGGTCACGAAATTCCCCCCTCTTCCTCCATATATACAGCCCTTAGGGCATCGTTTAGACTTTGGGTTTTGTTTAGATTAAAAGTTCGCCATAGCTGCAACTTCGCGTACTTCGTTTGTGTTCAACGACCAGACAAAGGCGTCACAGAACCCCACCTTGATCAATAAAGCTTTCATCTTATATTCGCAATATCCAGATTGCAATCTCAGTTTCTTGCTTGTTCTTCGTTTGCTCGCAGGAAACAGACCCTCGTGGTCAGGTTGATCGTGCTCCGGCGTGGTCAATAACCTCTCGGAGTTGGTTTAGCGATTGCTAAGGCGCGACGTCCTCGCACGTTCGTAGTCGGATCGTCAAAGTCGACTGCCACCAAAGCGATATCCATCATCTCATCGAAAGACGGGACACCTTTGCCTCTATCAAGTGGTATTAGATTTCCAGGTTGCTCGGTGAGATTTTACAGTTTTTCGTAGTTTAGATCGAGTCTGTTCTTCATACCTACAGTCCACAAAAAAGCCACAAAAAAATTAGGGTTAGTTCATCATATCCGAACCAATCTGAGCCTTTGCATAATATTTTTAGGGTTTTGTTTTGTTCAATTTGCGGTTGCATCGTCGTGTCTAGTTGCTGGTCTTAGAGTCTAGTCTTTTAGAGTTTCGAGTTCTGGTCATAAGTTGTCACGCCGCCGCCGCACCATCTTCATCGCCCGTGCCATCTACCACCGCCGCTTATCCGCCACCGCTTTGAATCCGTATCCATATACCACCACCACTGTCATATACCACCAGCGCTGCCATCTACTACCATATATCCACCACCAATCCGAGTTCTTGTCATATTTGGTTTGTTTTCGAGATCGATCTAGATTCCGATTCGTGTTTCCTTGCCGGAGTAGGTTTCGGAAAAAAAAAGAGTCCGGAAACCACCCTCCGTTTAGGCCCAAAATTTTTCGAAAACGCATTTTTTGAAAAAATTTCTGGCTATCCTATTTTTAGGTGTTTCTGAGTGTTTTGAGACAGGTGCCATTATAGGAAGTTTTTTTTGACCCGTTTCCAGTTTTTGGGTCCGGGCAGTCAAAAAAAAAATTTGGTCGAAAACATTTCGTGCCCATCCTGTCAGTTTGACCTAGGAAGAGTTTTGAGACACTCACCATTATAGTGATTTTTCGCAAAAAAAAAGCAGCGCAAAAAAAAACAGCGCAAAAAAAGAGCGAAAAAAAATCCAAAGTGTGCTTTTCCCTTGTTTACGTGCCGCGCCGTGATTTTCTTGGTGTTCTAGGCTCGCGTCTCTAGCACAGTCTAGCCTAGGACCAGCACAGTACCGTCGTTAAGCGTTTATTCAACTTTGCATCTCTGAATTGATTATTGCTGACCCTTTTTGCTACCATATTATAAGCCTTCCCAGCTCCACATACATCTACGTCGTGCGTTTGACTCTCCCTGGTAATCGCTCTATCCAAGCTTTGAGAGTTTTTGACTACAACGGTTGCCGATCACCGCCTGCTGCTGGGTAAGAACTGGTAAGAATTTGAGATTTGCTTGACGGATTTGTGACACCCACCACCACCTCTTGTTAGTAGTCTGTAGGATCATATTCTTGTGTGTTTCTATTGTTGCTAACCATGCCAGGATCACAAGCCGACGAGACTGACTGGGAGAACATGACGAATAAGGATTTGCATGATAAATTTCAGCAAATGATGAGTGGACAGGTGCAAGATGTGCTAAACAGATTTGAAGAGGCCATGGAGAAGATAGATGGCATGGAGAAGACGTTTGAAACAAAGCTCGATAACAAGTTTAATGAATTGCTCGCGCGTCTTCCACCACCACCACCCGCTGCACCTAACGCACCTCTCCAACAACAACAACAACGACTACCTCCACGTCGTGAAACAGATCTCCGCCGAGCGAGCCGTGTTCCTCTTGCGTTTGGCCAAACTGTTGGTGCTGCTGTTGATACTTCTTTGGCTCCTGCTACTCATGCGGAGGAGGATGATTATGTGGGAGATTACGAGGATGAGGTTGCTCAAAATCAAAACTACGTGCAACCACCTGTACCACAACCACCAGGTCGACCTCAGGTATATATTCGTAATGGTAGGCCTACACCACCACCTCAGGTACGAGATGATGTCCATATTCCTAAACTGAAATTGAATATTCCACCATTTGAGGGTAGATATGTTCCTGATATATATCTTACTTGGGTTTTGTTTAGATTAAAAGTTCGCCATAGCTGCAACTTCGCGTACTTCGTTTGTGTTCAACGACCAGACAAAGGCGTCACAGAACCCCACCTTGATCAATAAAGCTTTCATCTTATATTCCCAATATCCAGATTGCAATCTCAGTTTCTTGCTTGTTCTTCGTTTGCTCACAGGAAACAGACCCTCGTGGTCAGGTTGATCGTGCTCCGGCGTGGTCAATAACCTCTCGGAGTTGGTTTAGCGATTGCTAAGGCGCGACGTCCTCGCACGTTCGTAGTCGGATCGTCAAAGTCGACTTCCACCAAAGCGATATCCATCATCTCATCGAAAGACGGGACACCTTTGCCTCTATCATGTACCATCCTTTTTTGGCACTAGAATAATAGGAATAGCACAAGGACTAAGGGATTCGCGTATATAACCTTTGTCGAGAAGCTCTTGTACTTGACGCATAATCTCCTTCGTCTCCTCTGGATTGGTACGGTATGGTGCACAATTTGGCAGTGAAGCACCGGGAATTAAGTCAATCTGATGCTCAATCCCTCGAATAGGCGGTAATCCCGATGGCACGTCTTGTGGAAAGACATCAGCGAACTCCTGCAAAATGTTAGTGACAGCAGGAGGCAAAGAGGAAGGCACGTCCTCGAATGAAAATAATGCCTCTTTGCACACAAAAGCATAGCAAACAGATTTGCTGAAATCTAGCTCATCAATATCAGATTTGGTGGCAAATAAACATGCACTTTTCAATTTAATTTCAGAAGCAACACTAGATGGTTTATTATTAGGCTTCATTTGTTGCTCAAATTCTTTTGCCACAATCTGATTTTCACTCTTATTCGTCTCCTGTTTTGCTTTATTAGCTCTATTAATATCATCTTTCAAAATGGAATCAGGAGTCATAGGAAGCAAAGTAATATTTTTATCCTTATGAACAAGAGTATAGTGATTGTTTCTACCATGGTGTACAGAATTTTTATCAAATTGCCATGGTCTACCAAGTAATAAGGAACATGCTTGCATAGGTGATAGAGGCAAAGGTGTCTCGTCTTTCGATGAGATGGTGGATTTCGCTTTGGTGGAAGTCGACTTTGACGATCCGACTACGAACGTGCGAGGACGTCGCGCCTTAGCAATCGCTAAACCAACTCCGAGAGGTTATTGACCACGCCGGAGCACGATCAACCTGACCACGAAGGTCTGTTTCCTGCGAGCAAACGAAGAACAAGCAAGAAACTAAGATTGCAATCTGGATATTGCGAATATAAGATGAAAACTTTATTGATCAAGGTGGGGTTCTGTGACGCCTTTGTCTGGTCGTTGAACACAAACGAAGTACGCGAAGTTGCAGCTATGGCGAACTTTTAATCTAAACAAAACCCAAAGTCTAAACGATGCCCTAAGGGCTGTATATATGGAGGAAGAGGGGGGAATTTCGTGGCCCTTGGTGGAGGGGTCCGAAATCAACCCTATCTCTTGTTTCCCCACACATACGGACTCTAAAAATAGCCTATACTTATGTATTTCGAAATTACATGGGCCTGGCCCAATAATAAGGTGACGCAGCACCTATATTAGCCTCGGGACGAAATTTATGAAGTGGCATCTTGTATATTTCGTCCAAGGCTTCATGCACCCATTATGGTGGCTTCAAAGTCCTGAAATCATCACTTGTAACTCCGTTCTTGTTCCCCTTGCGCATGCCATCATCTCCATGCTTGTTCTTGCTCCAATGTTCATCCTTCTCCAAGCTAGGCCCTTCATTTGTAAGCAAAACAAATGTATCCAATTTAGGCAGCATCATATTCTCATGAACATTAGAATCATTACCAAGAAACGAAAGTACCTGGTAATTTAGTTGGCGTGCACGAGCTCTAGTAATTGGTCCAGTATGTATAGCAGCAGGGGCTGTGGGTGTAACAATTGTATTGATGTCCTCATCACACTAGATGGTTTATTATTAGGTTTCATTTGTTGCTCAAATTCTTTTGCCACAATCTTATTTTCACTCTTATTCGTCTCCTGTTTTGCTTTATTAGCTCTATTAATATCATCTTTCAAAATGGAATCAGGAGTCATAGGAAGCAAAGTAATATTTTTATCCTTATGAACAAGAGTATAGTGATTGTTTCTACCATGGTGTACAGAATTTTTATCAAATTGCCATGGTCTACCAAGTAATAAGGAACATGCTTGCATAGGTACCACATCACAATCAACATAATCAGCATATGTAGAGATACTAAAATGCACACGAACAGTACGTGTTACCTTAACCTTGCCGCTGTTGTTGAACCATTGGATGTAGTAAGGATGTGGATGTGGTCTTGTGGTGAGAGAAAGCTTCTCCACCATCTCCATGCTAGCCAAGTTGTTGCAGCTCCCTCCATCTATGATGACGCGCACAGAACGTTCTTTCACAACTCCCTTGGTATGGAACAAATTGTGCCTCTGATTTTGCTTAGCTTGTGTGACCTGCACACTCAAAACACGTTGAGCAACTAAACATTCATACCTGTCAGCGTCTTCAGGAGCCATGCATTGCGTCTCATGATCAGAATCATCTCCACCATGTTCTTCACGTGTAATAAGAGCCAAAGTCTCCTCATCATAGTCACTAGCGGACTCATATCCACCATCCGCGGTAGCAATCATCACACGCGGAGATTTGCATTCTCTTGCATAATGACCTTCTCCCTTACAACGACGACAAATAATATCACTTGTGTGCCCTGTTGATGCCATGGAAGAAGCAGAACTCTGTGCAGGCCCAGCAGGTGCGCTCTTGGCAGATAATGGTGGTTGTGCCTGTTTTCTTGTATCACGACTGGAGGAGACACCTGATTGAGGTGCTGGTGCAGTTGAAGTAGAAGATGGACGCGGTGTCCATGATGAAGGTCGGCCTGCAGAAAAGGTAGTTCGCGTCAATGCTTGTCGATCCTGCACTTCACGTTCAGCTTTACAAGCAAGATGGAATAAACGAGTGATATTAGTATACTCCTTATAGTCTAGAATGGTCTGAATCTCTCTATTTAATCCACCCAGAAAACGTGCAAGCATAGCTTCATTCTCCTCAACAATACCACATCTAATCATGCCAGTTTGTAATTCCTGATAATATTCTTCTACATAATTTTTCCCTTGTCTTAAGCGCTGTAATTTCTGAAGCAATTCACGTTGATAATATGGTGGAACCCAACGAGTACGCATAGCAGTTTTCAAAGCAGCCCAAGTAGTTGGAATAGGATATAATCTA
This sequence comes from Triticum aestivum, assembly GCF_018294505.1. NCBI lineage: Eukaryota > Viridiplantae > Streptophyta > Magnoliopsida > Poales > Poaceae > Triticum > Triticum aestivum. Next base: position 326,943,274 of record NC_057803.1, on the reverse strand, counting down.
CAATGTTCAGACCACCATACACATGCAAAACTAGTGAAAGCACAAACAGCAGCGGCAACCCGTCTCTTCTCGCGATATTGTAAACATGTAAATCGATGTTCAGTTTCTAACTCCCAAGTAAGATATATATCGGGAACATATCTACCCTCGAAAGGTGGAATATTCAATTTCAGTTTAGGAAGATGGTTATGATCTCGTACCTGAGGGAAAGCCCTACCATTGTGATTATTTGCATGTGGACGACCTGGTGGTTGTGGTGCAGGTGGTTGCACGTAGTTTTGATTTTGAGCAACCTCATCCTCGTAATCATTGTTCAGTTTCTAACTCCCAAGTAAGATATATATCAGGAACATATCTACCCTCAAATGGTGGAATATTCAATTTCAGTTTAGGAATATGGACATCATCTCGTACCTGAGGTGGTGGTGCAGGCCTACCATTACGAATATATACCTGAGGTCGACCTGCTGGTGGTGGTACAGGTGGCTGCACGTAGTGTTGATTTTGATCAACCTCATCCTCATAATCTCCCACATAATCATCCTCCTCCGCATCAGCAGCAGGAGCCACAGAAGTATCAACAGCAGCACCAACAGTTTGGCCAAACGCAAGAGGAACACGGCTTGCTCGGCGAAGGTCTGCTTCGCGACGTGGAGGTAGTCGTTGTTGTTGTTATTGGAGAGGTGCGTTAGGTGCAGCGGGTGGTGGTGGTGGAAGACGCGCGAGCAATTCATTAAACTTGTTATCGAGCTCTGTTTCGAACATCTTCTCAAGGCCAGTGATCTTCTCCATGGCCTCTTCAAAATTGTTCAGCACATCTTGCACCTGTTCAGTCATCATTTGCTGAAACTTATCATGAAGCTCCTTATTCGTGATAGAGGCGGGGTGTCCCGATCTTTCGATGAGATGATAACTATCGATTTGGTGGAGACGACTTTGACGATCCGACTACAAACGTGCACGACGTTGCGCCTTAGCAATCGCTAAACCAACTCCGAGAGGTTATTGACCACGCTGGAGCACAATCAACCTGACCACGAAGGTCTATTCCTGCAAGCAATCGAAGAACAAGCAAGAATATGATAAAAGCAATCTGAATATTGCGAGTATATATGAAGTATTGATAAAGGCGGGGATCCGTAAGCGGTCTTGGTCTGGTCGTTGGACACAAACGAAGTACACGAAGTTGCAATGGCTAACTTTTAACTAAACAAATCCCAAGGAAAAGCTACTAGATGGATCTACTTATATAGGAGCAAGGGGTGGCGGCCAAGGAGGTGGGAGGACGTCCCAAGGCAGCCTAAAACTAAATCTAGGTCGTACAAGGCCAATGGGCCCAAGTGGAGGTGATGTAACACCTTTGGACTTGTAGTTTGACTCGGATTTTGCTGCAGCATCAGATTGTTTCGTCCACAACTCAACGCTCCGGACGAATTTGAAGGTGATTCCAATTGTGTTGGAAAGTGCACGAAATCTAGTTTCCAACAAAAAAAGAATCACCCAATTCGGAGTCCGTATGAAAAACTTGTGTGCGTTTTGAGTCAGGTGTGTCTGTGTAGTCCGAATCTGAATCCAGAACGTGAGAGACTTGGACTCTATCTTCTCTTGGGCCAAAAGTGACGTGAGAGAACTTTTTGGACAGCAAATAAACATCTCTTTCTTCCTTATCTTCATATGTGGATTGTACAAATGTCCCATACACCTGCAATTGGACAAAACACAAAAGTGTGTGAAGTATTTTTGTTCTGGATAACATAAATAGATTATTGAATAGTTTGCACTAGAAATCACCTGACAAATATGCATATATGCAATATTTTTGGTCATATCCAAGGTAGTCATGTCCTCATCATCCTCCCCTTCTTGAAAATAAAGCCGTCCTCGGCGTTGCTTAATCTGAAATGTGGCTAACAAAAGAGACAAGGTGTACATGTTGTATATGTATATGTCATCCATTTTTACTTCCCTTGATTTTTGCATATATGACACTTGAATAGATGAGTAACTTGCATAGTTCATAAAATCTAAAGCCAAAAAATTAGCACAAGAAGTAGAAGGCATGAAAATATTGCAACTCAGTTTGCACATATAAGTGAAGCTCTTATTCATTTCAAAAGATTGACAATGTTCATCATTAAACCATCCCAACATTGGTGAATAAACCGTACTTGCATCAGATTTACATGCTACAACATGCTTAAATAAGCAAACATGCAATAAGTCATTCAACACAGAATCATCACCAAGATTAGAGGTCATATCAAAATGATTAAACATTGGTTCTTTTGCATCAATAGTTAATTCAATGGGTGCACTCAAAATTGTTGGTATTTCAGTTGTTTGATCATATGGCAAAGTCAAATTATCAACGTAGTCCTCTAAAATAGGTGGTGTGATCAAAGTAGTGGGTAGCTCATCAGATGGTGCATTCAAATTGACAAGGCATTCATCATTCTCATGTAGAGATGGAAGATCAGTACCTTTGTCATTACCTCTTATGATCAACTCAGATGATGTAGCCACTCTCGGGGGCGATGTGTCACATGGTGGAGGTGATGTAGTCCTGACAACAACGGATGTGGTTGTCATAGTATGCCTAGTAGTTGAAGGAACAATCATATCAACTCTTGGAATGTGCACCGTGCGCTTGTTCTCCTCGTGGCCAACACGTCGTTTTATTTCCTGTTCAGCTTTGCAAGCAAGATGAAACAAATGGTCCATAGGATAACACTCTTCATGAATTAGTATCTCTTGAATATCACGGTTTAATCCTCCCCAAAATCTATCCATAAAATCATCTTCACTTTCTTCTAAAGAGGAATGCAACAAGGTAGTTTGTAAATCATCATAATATTTTGTTACAGTTTCACTACCTTGTTTTAAGTGTTGCAACTTCTTAATCATGTCACGAGTATAATAAGCAGGGACGAAAGTATGTCGCATGGCAAGTTTCAAATCATCCCAAGTAGTAGGTATATAATCAGGGTGTAACCGACAATATTCACTCCACCAAACCAAAGCATAACCAGTGAAAGAACCAACCGCAACCTTAACCTTTTTATGTTCATTGAAATTATGGGAAGCAAATATATTTTTTATGTCGAACTCCCATTCAATATATAAAGCAGGTTTAAAACGGCCATTAAATGGTGGTATAGATACATTAACCTGATCATGTGCATTTGGATGTCTGTGCACCTCTCGTGACGGTTGTGGTATTTGCAAAGTGGTGGCACGTCTCCCGCGATCGACGAAGCCCATGAATTGACTCTGGATCCTGTCATGATTAGTAGAACAAGAAACAAAACCCAAAAATAATGTTCCTATAACTACTAGGATGTGGTGGTAAAACGCTCACAGTAAAGCAAATATTAATGTCTTACACGTTCTTACCATGCAGCAGGCGGTGATCGGCAACCAGCGGTGTCAAGTAACTCTGAATATTGAGTAAAGCGATTGCCAGGGGAGCGTACGTATACACGGTGTAGAAATATGTGGAGCTGGGTTGGCTATATATGGTAGCAAAAAAATTAGCAATAATCAATTCAAAGATGCAATGTTGAATAAACGCTCAACGACGGTACTGTGCTGGTCCTAGGCTAGACCGGACTAGAGACGCGAGCCTAGAACACTAATGAGGTCATGGCGTAGCACAACTAGCATCAATGAAGGATACTAAGTAGCTCTTGACAGCAAGATATAAGTGAAGATCACAACGGCAGTGAAGATAATGATGAAAAACAACTGCCAAGCAGGATATACAATAACTCTCTCTCCAACTTTCCTCTTGAAAAGTTTGAGACAATTTTCTGATAAATTCTTTCAAAGAATGCTACTAACTCATGCTTTCCAATGCAAAAAGAATCACTCAATTCCGAGTTGATATGAGGAGTCAAAGAATTCTAAAACTGGCCTGAAAAATTGGAACAAGCTGTGTTCACGAACTTCAGAGGGCAAAAAGACCTATTTAGAAGCCGATTTTGAGGTGTCAAATATTGAACTTGCTTCTGCAACTATTTAGATGCGGCTCGTCTCTAGCTTCAATTTGAGTACTCACGGAGCCAAAACGGACTTCGTATGAGGAAGATACACCTGTTTTACTGAACAGTGCGCAAAATAGATTCCAATCCGAATTCAGGTACGAGATTGATTCTAGATAGATTCGATTTTTTTCTCTCCTTTTTTTCTCACACTTTTTTTTCTTTTTCTTCTCTCTCTTTTTCTTTTTTTTTTCTTTCCTTTTTTTCTTTTTTTTTCTCTCTCTTTTTTTCCCTCTTTCCAAGACAAACTAGATAAGATGCAGATTGGATTAGGCGAAGATGTGAATGACCTCAACTATGATTATGACAATGAACAGTGCGTAGCACGTGGTGGAAATTAATAGATGGGATGGTGGACGACGGAAGGGATAATGATGCAGCGGCGGCGTGACTAATGTGAACAGAACTCGAAACTCTAAAGGAACTAGACAATAAGACCAGCAACTGACACGACAATGCAACCGATAATTCAACTATGCAAGCAATGAATAGAAAATTGCAAAGGCTTAGACTGGCTTGGATAAAGGATGAACAGATCTAACTTTTTTTTGTGGCTTTTTCATGGACTGTAGGTATGAATGACAGATGCGATCTAAACTATGAAAAACTATAAAATCTCACCGAGCAACCTGAAAACTGATACCACTTGATAGAGGCGGGGTGTCCCGATCTTTTGATGAGATGATAACTATCGATTTGGTGGAGACGACTTTGACGATCCGACTACAAACGTGCACGACGTTGCGCCTTAGCAATCGCTAAACCAACTCCGAGAGGTTATTGACCACGCTGGAGCACAATCAACCTGACCACGAAGGTCTATTCCTGCAAGCAATCGAAGAACAAGCAAGAATATGATAAAAGCAATCTGAATATTGCGAGTATATATGAAGTATTGATAAAGGCGGGGATCCGTAAGCGGTCTTGGTCTGGTCGTTGGACACAAACGAAGTACACAAAGTTGCAATGGCTAACTTTTAACTAAACAAATCCCAAGGAAAAGCTACTAGATGGATCTACTTATATAGGAGCAAGGGGTGGCGGCCAAGGAGGTGGGAGGACGTCCCAAGGCAGCCTAAAACTAAATCTAGGTCGTACAAGGCCAATGGGCCCAAGTGGAGGTGATGTAACACCTTTGGACTTGTAGTTTGACTCGGATTCTGCTGCAGCATCAGATTGTTTCGTCCACAACTCAACGCTCCGGACGAATTTGAAGGTGATTCCAATTGTGTTGGAAAGTGCACGAAATTTAGTTTCCAACAAAAAAAGAATCACCCAATTCGGAGTCCGTATGAAAAACTTGTGTGCGTTTTGAGTCAGGTGTGTCTGTGTAGTCCGAATCTGAATCCAGAACGTGAGAGACTTGGACTCTATCTTCTCTTGGGCCAAAAGTGACGTGAGAGAACTTTTTGGACAGCAAATAAACATCTCTTTCTTCCTTATCTTCATATGTGGATTGTACAAATGTCCCATACACCTGCAATTGGACAAAACACAAAAGTGTGTGAAGTATTTTTGTTCTGGATAACATAAATAGATTATTGAATAGTTTGCACTAGAAATCACCTGACAAATATGCATATATGCAATATTTTTGGTCATATCCAAGGTAGTCATGTCCTCATCAGTTCTCCCAGTCAATCTCGTCGGCTTGTGATCCTGGCATGGTTAGCAGCAATAGAAAGACACAAGAATATGATCCTACAGACTACGAACAAGTGGTGGTGGTGGGTGTCACAAATCCGTCAAGCAAATCTCAAATTCTTACCAGTTCTTACCCAGCAGCAGGCGGTGATAGGCAACCGTTGTAGTCAAAAACTCTCAAAGCTTGGATAGAGCGATTACCAGGGAGAGTCAAACGCACGACGTAGATGTATGTGGAGCTGGGAAGGCTTATAATATGGTAGCAAAAAGGGTCAGCAATAATCAATTCAGAGATGCAAAGTTGAATAAACGCTCAACGACGGTACTGTGCTGGTCCTAGGCTAGACTGTGCTAGAGACGCGAGCCTAAAACACTAACAAAATCACGGCGCGGCACGTAAACAAGGGAAAAGCACACTCTGGAATTTTTTTTTCGCTCTTTTTTTTTTGCGCTCTTTGTTTTTTTTTGCGCTGTTTTTTTTTTGCGAAAAATCACTATAATGGCGAGTGTCTCAAAACTCTTCTTAGCTCAAACGGACAGGATGGGCACGAAATTTTTTCGACCAAATTTTTTTTTTTGACTGCCCGGACCCAAAAACTGGAAACGGGTCAAAAAAAACTTCCTATAATGGCACCTGTCTCAAAACACTCAGAAACACCTAAAAATAGGATACCCAGAAATTTTTTCGAAAAATGCGTTTTCAAAAAATTTTGGGCATAAACAGAATTTTTTTTTTCCGAAACCTACTCCGGCAAGGAAACACGAATCGGAAACTAGATGGATCTCGAAAACAAACCTAATAAGCAAGGAACTCGGATTGGTGGTGGATATATGGTGGTGGTATATGGCAGCGGTGGTGGTAGCGGTGGTAGTATATGGATATGGATCGGTGGTGGTATATGGACACGAATTGGTGGTGGTATATGGATACGGATTCGGAGCGGTGGTGGTAGATGGCAGGGGCGATAATGATGGTGCGGCGGCGGCGTGACAACTTATGACCAGAACTCGAAACTCTAAAAGACTAGACTCTAAGACATGCAACTAGACCGACGATGCAACCGCAAATTCAACAAAGCAAAACCCTAAAAAGATTATGCAAAGGCTCAGATTGGTTCGGATATGATGAACTAACCCTAAATTTTTTTTGTGGCTTTTTCGTGGACTATAGGTATGAAGACAGACTCGATCTAAACTACGAAAAACTGTAAAATCTCACCGAGCAACCTGGAAATCTGATACCACTTGATAGAGGCAAAGGTGTCCCGTCTTTCGATGAGATGATGGATATCGATTTGGTGGAAGTCGACTTTGACGATCCGACTACGAACGTGCGAGGACGTCGCGCCTTAGCAATCGCTAAACCAACTCCGAGAGGTTATTGACCACGCCGGAGCACGATCAACTTGACCACGAGGGTCTGTTTCCTGCGAGCAAACGAAGAACAAGCAAGAAACTGAGATTGCAATCTGGATATTGCGAATATAAGATGAAAGCTTTATTGATCAAGGTGGGGTTCTGTGACGCCTTTGTCTGGTCGTTGAACACAAACGAAGTACGCGAAGTTGCAGCTATGGCGAACTTTTAATCTAAACAAAACCCAAAGTCTAAACGATGCCCTAAGGGCTGTATATATGGAGGAAGAGGGGGGGAATTTCGTGGCCCTTGGTGGAGGGGTCCGAAATCAACCCTATCTCTTGTTTCCCCACACATACGGACTCTAAAAATAGCCCATACTTATGTATTTCGAAATTACATGGGCCTGGCCCAATAATAAGGTGACGCAGCACCTAAAATAGCCTCGGGACGAAATTTATGAAGTGGCATCTTGTATATTTCGTCCAAGGCTTCATGCACCCATTATGGTGGCTTCAAAGTCCTGAAAATCATCACTTGTAACTCCGTTCTTGTTCCCCTTGCGCATGCCATCATCTCCATGCTTGTTCTTGCTCCAATGTTCATCCTTCTCCAAGCTAGGCCCTTCATTTGTAAGCAAAACAAATGTATCCAATTTAGGCAGCATCATATTCTCATGAACATTAGAATCATTACCAAGAAACGAAAGTACCTGGTAATTTAGTTGGCGTGCGCGAGCTCTAGTAATTGGTCCAGTACGTATAGCAGCAGGGCCTGTGGGTGTAACAATGGTATTGATGTCCTCATCAGTACATCACGTATGTGTGTTGATTGTAGAGGCATTAATAATATTACTATTCGTTATCGTCATCCTATTCCTAGGCTAGATGATATGCTTGATGAATTGAGTGGCTCTACAATATTCTCCAAAGTTGATTTGCATAGTGGATACCATCAAATTCATATGAAATTGGGAGATGAATGGAAAACAGCATTCAAAACTAAGTTTGGATTATATGAGTGGTTAGTCATGCCTTTTGGGTTAACTAATGCACCTAGTACTTTCATGAGATTAATGAACGAAGTTTTACGTGCTTTCATTGGGCGATTTGTGGTAGTTTACTTTGATGACATACTGATTTATAGCAAATCTTTGGAAGAACATTTGGAACATTTACGTGTTGTTTTTATTGCTCTATGTGATGCACGTTTGTTTGGTAACCTTGGGAAGTGCACCTTTTGCACCGACCGAGTATCTTTTCTTGGCTATGTTGTTACTCCACAGGGAATTAAAGTTGATAAAGCCAAGATTGAAGCTATGGAGAGTTGGCCGCAACCCAAAACGGTCACACAAGTGAGGAGTTTTCTTGGCCTCGCTGGATTCTATAGGCATTTTGTGAGAGATTTCAGCACCATTGCTGCACCTCTCAGTGAGCTTACAAAGAAAGATGTGCCTTTTCTTTGGGGTACCACACAGGAAGAAGCCTTCTCGGTATTGAAAGATAAGTTGACACATGCTCCTTTACTCCAACTTCCTGATTTTAATAAGACTTTTGAGCTTGAATGTGATGCTAGTGGAATTGGATTAGGCGGTGTGTTATTACAAGATGGCGAACATGTTGCATACTTTTCTGAAAAATTGAGTGGGCCTAGTCTGAATTATTCTACTTATGATAAAGAATTATATGCTCTTGTTCGGACTTTAGAAACATGGCAACATTATTTATGGCCCAAAGAATTTGTTATACATTCTGATCATGAATCTTTGAAACATATTAAAAGTCAAGCTAAACTGAATCGTAGACATGCTAAATGGGTTGAATTCATTGAGACTTTTCCTTATGTCATCAAACACAAGAAGGGAAAAGAAAATGTTATTGCTCATGCATTGTCTCGCCGCTATACTATGCTTTCACAACTTGACTTCAAAATATTTGGTTTGGAGACCATCAAAGATCAATATGTGCATGATGCTGATTTTAAAGATGTAATGCAGAATTGTAAAGAAGGAAGAATGTGGAACAAGTTCGTCGTTAACGATGGATTTGTGTTTCGTGCTAACAAGCTATGCATTCCAGCTAGCTCCGTTCGTCTTTTGTTGTTGCAGGAGGCGCATGGAGGAGGATTAATGGGACACTTTGGCGTGAAGAAGACAGAGGACGTACTTGCTACACATTTCTTTTGGCCAAAGATGAGACGGGATGTTGAGCGTTTTATTGCTCGCTGCACTACATGTCAAAAAGCTAAGTCACGACTCAATCCTCATGGTTTATATATGCCTTTGCCTGTACCTAGTGTTCCTTGGGAGGATATATCTATGGACTTTGTTTTAGGTTTACCTCGAACAAAGAAGGGGAGGGATAGCATATTTGTTGTCGTGGATAGATTCTCGAAAATGGCACACTTTATACCATGTCATAAAAGCGATGATGCTGTTAATGTTGCTGATTTGTTCTTTCGTGAAATTATTCGCTTGCATGGTGTGCCAAATACTATTTTTTCAGATCGTAATACTAAATTTCATAGCCACTTTTGGAGATGTTTATGGGCTAAGTTGGGGACTAAACTGCTTTTTAGTACTACTTGTCACCTCCAAACTGATGGACAAACTGAAGTAGTCAATAGAACGTTGTCTACTATGCTTAGGGCTGTTTTGAAGAATAATAAGAAAATGTGGGAGGAATGCTTGCCTCATATTGAATTTGCTTATAATCGTTCATTGCATTCTACTACTAAGATGTGCCCTTTTGAAGTTGTGTATGGTTTCCTACCTCGTGCACCTATTGATTTGTTGCCTCTTCCATCTTCGGAGAAGGTTAATTTTGATGCTAAACAACATGCTGAATTGATTTTAAAAATCATGAGTTAACTAAGGAAAACATTGAGCGTATGAATGCTAAATATAAACTTGCTGGAGATAAGGGTAGAAAACATGTTGTGTTTGCACCTGGAGATCTTGTTTGGATACATTTGCGTAAGGATAGATTTCCGGATTTGCGCAAATCAAAGTTAATGCCACGTGTTGATGGTCCCTTTAAGGTGTTAGAGAAAATAAATGATAATGCATATAAACTTGAGCTGCCTGCAGATTTTGGGGTTAGCTCCACTTTTAACATTGCAGATTTGAAGCCTTATTTGGGTGAGGAAGATGAACTTCCGTCGAGGACGACTTTATTTCAAGAAGGGGAGGATGATGAGGACATCAATACAATTGTTACACCCACAGCCCCTGCTGCTATAAATACTGGATCAATTACTAGAGCTCGCGCACGCCAACTAAATTACCAGGTACTTTCGTTTCTTGGTAATGATTCTAATGTTCATGAGAATATGATGCTGCGTAAATTGGATACATTTGTTTTGCTTACAAATGAAGGGCCTAGCTTGGAGAAGGATGAACATTGGATTAAGAACAAGCATGGAGATGACGGCATGCGCAAGGGGAACAAGAACGGAGTTACAAGTGATGATTTCAGGACTTTGAAGCCACCATAATGGGTGCATGAAGCCTTGGACGAAATATACAAGATGCCACTTCATAAATTTCGTCCCGAGGCTATTATAGGTGCTGCGTCACCTTATTATTGGGCCAGGCCCATGTAAGTTCGAAATACATAAGTATAGGCTATTTTTAGAGTCCGTATGTGTGGGGAAACAAGAGATAGGGTTGATTTCGGACCCCTCCACCAAGGGTCACGAAATTCCCCCCTCTTCCTCCATATATACATCCCTTAGGGCATCGTTTAGACTTTGGGTTTTGTTTAGATTAAAAGTTCGCCATAGCTGCAACTTCGTGTACTTCGTTTGTGTTCAACGACCAGACAAAGGCGTCACAGAACCCCACCTTGATTAATAAAGCTTTCGTCTTATATTCGCAATATCCAGATTGCAATCTCAGTTTCTTGCTTGTTCTTCGTTTGCTCGCAGGAAACAGACCCTCGTGGTCAGGTTGATCGTGCTCTGGCGTGGTCAATAACCTCTCGGAGTTGGTTTAGCGATTGCTAAGGCGCGACGTCCTCGCACGTTCGTAGTCGGATCGTCAAAGTCGACTGCCACCAAAGCGATATCCATCATCTCATCGAAAGACGGGACACCTTTGCCTCTATCAGCAGATCTAGGGGGTCCGGAATACTGTTGCCGCCGGAACCTCCGCTAATTCGGCCGTCCTGCAACTGATATAATGATTCGGTCTCTCTAGTTGAAGACTCGTCATCAGAACAGACAAACGGTTTCTCCATCAGATGCCGGTCCGTCCTCATATTCCGCCCCATGGATGACACCTACGAAAACATGCCTTGCTGCGGGCTGAACCGGGGAAGGGCTTGCATGCTGAGCTGTCTCGATGATGTCGGTGCAGGTGTCTTGCTCAGGGACTGGTTCGCCGATCTTGCCGATGAAGACGTGAATCCCACCAAAGGGGACCCAGTACCCGTATTCGATTGAACCGGCCTCGGGACCCCATCCCGCGTCGTTGATGTAGAGCTTGCCGCGACGACTCTTCATCATCCGGCCCACAACGTATCCCTTGAGTCCATCAAAGCTGCCCTTCAAGAACTCGAAACCATCGTGCGATAGCCCCATGGTGGGCGCCAACTATCGTGGGTTTGTCACGGTAGATGTCCTCGTGAAAGGACTTAGTCGTGGATCCATCACTACGGGTTAGCTTAAAGGGGTTAAACCGGACAAGAGGACACGAGGGATTTTATACTAGTTCGGCCCCTTCGTTGAAGGTAAAAGCCTAAGTCTAGTTGTGATTGATATTGCTAGTGTTTCGATGACCAGGAAGTGAATCCGCTTTGCCTGGCTCTCGAGTAGTTGTTTGTTGTCCCTAAACTGTAGCCTGGTCGTCCCTTTATATACATAGGTTGACGCTCGCCGATTTACAGAGTCCCGAGGCCGGATCATAAACGTGTCCGGCTTGGTCTCTATTCCTTTAACTTACAATACAAGTTACATGAAAGAGTCGGTTTACATCTACATGCCTTAACCCGCCTTTTGGCCTTGGGCCTTCGTAAAGCACCTCCATCCTCACGTCTTCATGAGCTTCTATCTTCATGGAGCTAACCCGGCCACTCCTAGCCAGTTTACCTCCAGTAATCATATCCCCAACACCTTGGCTCTGCTTGGGATGGCGCGCGACGACCAAGTCCACGGGACCTGGCAGGGTGGCGTACGCTTGGGCGTGACTCGAGCGCAACCCCCGTGCCCAGCCCCCTCGCGCAGCTCTCCCGAGGAGAGGCATTGCGGTGAGGCCAGACACCGAGCCCGGAGGCTCCCTGGGGTTGATACGGCCGTGAGGCCGCCCTTAGTTGTTTATCACCAGGACGGACCATGGCGCTTCCGCACTTGCACGGGCATAACCTCTCCTTGGCAGTGTCGACTGCCAGCGTGGAGCATGGTGCTTCCACTGGTACGTGGGAGGGGACTCCCTACCACGGAGAGCCCCCGGGGCGTGTACAGCATCGCCCTGACACGTGGCTTGCACGGCAGGGCTAGATGAGGTGTGTCTGGGCACTCCTGAGCCAGCGTGGGACTCACGAGGCCCTACCTCAAGGCGGGTTGCGCTTGGTCTTGATTCTTGCTCGCTGTGGTGGTCATGCGAGGTGGTTAGACAACCTGCGCCAGACGAATCTCTTGAGGTTATCGCGTGAGAAGGCCAAGCACCAACGGCCCCAGGAGGTGACGTGAACGGGACCGGCCCACCGGACAGAGCTCAGCCGTTGGATTTATCAACGCTGCAGGGACGGGCCCGAGCACAGATGCCGTGCCTAGCCTTCTCATGCGAAGGATCCTAAAGAAAGACGATCGGCGCACGGCTCCCATGGTGGGTGTCAGTCAAGCAAGTGATAACCATAGATAGATTACGCATGAAAAGCAACATGCCACTGGGTCAGGCCCGAGCGGCTTGGGGATGATGCAGCCCGAGGGGCGGCCCCAGCAAGGTAAGCTAAAGACATGAACAAGAAAGGATACATGCCACAGGGACGGACCCAAGCGGCCTGGGAACGATGCAACCCTGAGGGTACTCCCAGCTAAATAAACTTGGAAAATGTCACCTGATTCTGTTGATGAAGGGGTGTTGAGGCAGCTGAAGGTACGTGGTGAAGGGGTTGCTCCTCACGAGCCACCGGGGCCCTGGGCCTTGGGAGGCTCTGGGGGTTCACACGGTTCCTCGAGAACCGTCACCATCTCCGCCAGGACTGCGTGATGCCTGTCCTCCCAACCCGCCATGACGCTCCACAGGTTGCGCTGGAAGTGAACAGCCACGCTCGGCAGGCCGAATGGCATGCGAACGTAGCTGTGTGGTGGGCCCTTGCAGCGTCCCACGCGCGAAGGAGAGAAGAGCTCCTGAGACACGGCCCTGTTGAGCCCTGGGATGTCGATGCAGACGTGTAGCTCACCACCCTCGCCTGGGTGGGGAGCGACGCCAGGTGGGCGGCGGTCGCCGCGAATCGCTCTTGCTTCCTGAAGCTCCTGAGTGGTCTTGGTGATGAACTCCTGAGTGCTGGGCGCTCCTCGCCCTGTGTCCTCCTGAGGGAAACGTGTCACGTAGCACGCCTCTGCATGGTGCCCGAGCGCCTCCCTCATAACGTTAGCAAGGTCCGAGGCCCTCCAGAAGAGAGCCCCGGAGCCCTGCCCGAGGAGGGCGCCGGGCGTGCCTTCCTATGCGATAGAGGGAGGCGCCCCAGGTGCGGGCGCTTATCCTGATGTGGTGCCACTTGCGGCGCCGTTCTCCTGAGGCCCAGTACGGAGTAGCTGCTTCTTCTTCTTGGGGATGGCCTCAGGAGGGTACTCGCCCTTGCTGTTGGGGTCATCGATTGCTGCAGCTTGAAAGGCACGCTCGAGGGAGCACACCGTGTCTCTTTCTTCGCAGGGTACTCTGATGATTCCGCCTTTTCCTCGTATCTTGAGGATGTTGTAGCCGTGGTGGGTCACCACCATGAACTTAGCCAGGGCTGGATACCCGAGGATGGCATTGTACGGCAGACGGATGTGGGTGAAGTCGAAGTTGATGAGCTTGATGCGGTAGTTGTCGCGCTGTCCGAAGGTGACTGGGAGGCGGACCTGACCTATCGGGGTGGTGGAGCCATCGATCACTCCTGAGAAAGGCTTGGTGGGCTGAAGCTGAACGTAGGGCACTTGAAGGTTGTCGAACATCTCGATGGACATGACGTTAAGCCCTGCGCCGTCGTCGATGAGAGTCTTGGTGACTTGCACGTTGCTGATGACGGGCGAACAGAGCATCAGGAGAGCGCCAGCGGTGGCCACACACTTGAGCTGGTATGCTGAGCTGAAGGTAATAGCGCACTGGGACCACCTGAGCGGGCGTGTAGCCTCGAGCTTGGGAAGGGCTGCGTTCACCTCATGAGTAAACTACTTGAAGATACGCTGTGAGGCTGGGGCTTGAGCTCCGGCCAAGATGCAGGCGATAGCACGCGGCTCCTGGAAGCCCCCAGCCCCCTCATCTTGGTGGTGGTCGTCGTTCCTTCTTGGTGGTGGCGGCTGTGGAGGAAGCCCAGCATTGCCCTGAGGACGGTCCTCGTGAGGCTGATCCCTCCAGGCACCCTCGCGAGGCTGATCCTGCTAGCGGTCCTCACGAGGCTGGTCGCGCCACTCCTAGTGTGGGCCCCGGTCGTCCCAACATCGTCCGCCACGTCCTCCTCCTCGGCCGTAGCCTCGGTCGTTGCACTCGGGGCATTGACCGAAGCGACCGTCGCAAATGGCCCTGAGCTCTTGACAATCGTTGGTGTTGTGGCTGTGCACGTTGTGGAAGGCGCAGAATGGTCGGCTGCTCTTGGATGACTCAGGCTGGTCCCTGCCGTGCTTCGTGTCTGGCTCTGCCGCGAGTACGGCCGCTCCCTTGTGCTTCATGTCCTTGGCCTTGGATTTCTTCACCTCTAGGTCGGCAGCTGGGAGCTCGAGAAGGGAAAGGCGCCCTTCCTCAGCCCTTGCGCACTTGGTCGCCAGGTCGAACAGCTTCAGGGATGTGCACAGCTCCTCGTGGATGGCGACTTCCTCCTTCATCTTGACGTCGCGGATGCCATCGAAGAACGCAGAGATGATGGCCTCGTCCGTCACCTTGGGGATCTTGAGATGAACATTGTTGAAGCGTTGGATGTACTTCTGGAGGGTTTTCCCTGGTTGTTGCTTGACGCGGCGCAGGTCACCCGCGGTCGGAGGGTGGTCGCACGTGCCCTGGAAGTTGGCGATGAAACGGTCGCGCATCTCGTTCTATGAAGAGATGGAGCCTGGAGGCAGGTTCAGGAGCCACGAGCGTGCGCCATCCTTGAGAGCCATGGGGAACCAGTTCGCCATGACTTTCTCGTTGCCGTTGGCTGCCTCGATGCTCAGCTCCTAGAGCTGCAGGAACTCCGCGGGGTCGGGGGTGTCGTCGTAGCGCAGAGGCAGATCTGGCTTGAACTTGCCTGGCCATGCGACGCTACGCAACTTAGGGGTGAAAGCGCGGCCGCTCGCGGTGGCTACCGAGACCCTTTGCTGATGTGGAGCCGGGCCTTGACGCGCTCGCACCGCCATCACAGGCGGCGCACGGTCTTGTGTAGCTTCGCCGAGAGCGCATGAACGTTTTCTTGCGGACGAGGGATTTCTTGGCAGCTTCCTTCTTCACGTACGGGCGCCTGGCGCCATGGATCACGCCGGGGGGCCGCATGCCTTGGCGCCAGGGCACCGTCTTGGGGCAGAGGTGGTGGAGGCGCTCCATGAGCCACGTCGCCCGCAGCTGGCAGAGGGCGAGGCAGCGAGAGGGACGGCACAGGGGAGCCCCCTGCGGCGGGTGATGCGGTCGAGCCAGTCCTCGTAGAGGTCGTCAATGGGGCGGTAGCGCAGGAGTTCGCGCACCATGCATCGTGCGGCCTGCGCGTCCCTGGGAGCGCGACAGGCGCGAGACGATGAGACGGCCGGGGTCAGCGATGGAGTGGCGGTGCGGCCGTCCTGCCACACCGAGGGGTGCAGCGAGGAGGCTTGCTGCTCGTTCTCCGCCAGACCGGTGACAGCGTTGGCGGCAGGCAATGGAGAACGGCGGGGTGGCCCGTCGAGGGGAGCTGTCAGAACGACGCGGGCGGCGAGGGCGGCCTGGCGCTAAGCGCGAGCTCGGCGAGCATCCGGCATAGAGGGTGACGAAGCGACGAGACGCGGAGCGACGGAAGGAAAGCTTCGGCGCACCCCTACCTGGCGTGCCAAATGTCAGATCTCAGGTTGTGGCAAAATCCTCATGGTTCGAACACTGGGGTGTGCGTGAAGATCTCCCCCTACCAACTCACGCCCTCAACCTCGCCACGATCTCTAAGGCTAACTCAACGAACTCGAAACACAAGGGACACAAGATTTATACTGATTCGGGCTGCCGTTGTGGTGTAATACCCTACTCCAGTGTGGTGTGGTGGATTGCCTCTTGGGCTGATGATGAACAGTACAAGGGGAAGAACAGCCTCCTGAGGTGAGGTGTTCTTGTGCTTGGTCGGTGTGAGGCTAAGGATGGAATGGCTCCGATCCAAGATGAGGTCGATCCCCCTCGTTTTTGGTTGCCCATTCTACTGTGGTGGCTAATCCTATTTATAGAGGCCCTGGTCCTCTCCCCAAATATTGAGCGGGAAGGGAGCCAACAACGGCCAATTTGAAAGGGGACAGCTAGTACAAGTTATCCTGACAAAAGCAGTCTTCGCCTGCTAAAGGCTCTGGTGGTGAAGCCGCCTTTGGCTCCATGGTGACCTCTGTCTTGCCGTCCTGCTGGTCTTGGTCTTGTTGCACCGATATGGAAACCTTTGCTAGACGCCTCGGTACTCTTCGTCTGCACTTGCCTCCTTAGCACCAAAGAGGAAACAAGGACACTGTGCGCGCTGGCGCCCACCTGGCGCCCGCTTGGTCTCGATCGTCATGGCTCACGTCATTGGAACCTCGCGAGGTTTGCCTTGCCTTGATCTCTCCGCCCCTCGCGAGCCAGCCTGGTGAGGCTGCTCCTAAGGAGGTCTTGTGTCGTCCGCCTCATGAGCGTCTTGAATACTTGTTGGTGAAGATGGGACGTACGGGCCTGCTTGCAGAGCCACACCGTGGGCCGCAGGCAGGCAAGTCTAGGGACCCCCGTTCCCAGAACGCTGACACGGCTGTCTGAAGAAGCTCTCTGGTGCTCTGTGTCTCTATCGCCGTTGGAGACTCACCTTCAACTGGTAGAGCCGCCAATCGTGTTTCCGCGGCAATCATACTATCCAAAGGGTTAGAATAATGACCTGAAGGTGTCGCAACATGCTGAGGCAGAGTATTATTCAAACATGGCGGGTCCGTCGCACGTGGTTGAACCGGCGTTCCCGCCCCAGTCGTTTCGACCGCCCAGTTCACCACCGGCGAACCACTGGTTCCTGCTCCAGGTGTGTTGAAGAGGTTCCTCGGCTCATAAACTGGGGGTAGATGACTCTGGTGCCTCCTCCTCATGATCTCATTTGAAGCGTTCTGATCCAATGTGAGCCAGAAGGACTCTGCCTGAATCCGTTGTGCCTGGGCGTCCAAAACAGCCCGCTCTGCAGCCATCCTAGCGTTCTCAGCCGCCAGCACTTCCTTGGCTTGAGCTATCTCATCTCGCAGCTTCGCCACATCCACCCTGTGCTATTCCTGGTTGTCCGGGGTTACCTCCACCCCCATCAAAGTCGCCAAAGCCTCCATAACTCTATCAAAGCTTGAGCCGGCGGGCACGCAGAGCCGCTAGCACCAGCTGTCGGTGTCAAAACCGGCGGATCTCGGGTAGTGGGTCCCGAACTGTGTTTCTAGGCCGGATGGTAATAGGAGGCAGGGAACACGATGTTTTACCCAGGTTCGGGCCCTCTTGATGGAGGTAAAACCCTATGTCCTGCTTGATTAATATTGATGATATGGGTAGTACAAGAGTAGATCTACCACGAGATCGTAGAGGCTAAAACCCTAGAAGCTAGCCTATGATATGATTGTTGTATGTTATCTATCGACTAGCCTGCCCTTGGTTTATATAATGCACCAAAGGCCTAGGATAACAAGAGTCCTAGCCGAATACGCCGGTGGGGAGGAGTCCTTGTCTTGATCGCCAAGTCTTGTGGAATCTTCCTTGTATGCGGCAGCCGTCCGAACTGGCCCATGAGTATACGGCCACGGGGGTCCTCGGCCCAATCTAATAGATCGGGAGACGACGTGGTGAGTACCCCCTAGTCCAGGACACCGTCAGTAGCCCCCTGAACTGGTCTTCAAGTTAGGGACGCTCCTCGATTCTTCCGAACTGTTCTTCATCTTCGGTTGCCGGTCTTGAAAACTGGTTCAACAAATCTTCTCATCTTCGATCTTGAGGATCGCCGAAATGCATTCGACGAGTTTACACGTCAGGTATCCGAGGAGCCCCTTTAAGTTTCCAGCCTTTATCAATGCCTTGTTTATTTTTATGCCACACCTCGGGTTTGAAGTTGTTCCCGGGAGGCAGGGTCCTCTTGCGTCCGAGCTCCAACGCCGGACCGCTTCCCAGCTCTAGCGCCGGAATGTATCCGAGCTCCAACGCCGGACTATGTCCAAGCTCCAACGCCGGACTGTATCCGAGCTCCAACGCCGGACAGTGTCCCAGCTCCAACGCCGGACTATATCCTAGGTGTCATATCACCTTGGTTCAAAAAAGTTGAAGGAGTTTAGCCGAGCTTAATGCCGGAAATGCCCTCTATGGAGCCAGCCACTAGCGCCCGAGCTTTATGCCGGACTGCTTCCGAGGTGGTGCACCACCCCGACTGTGGGCCGATTTTTTTTCTATATTTTTTATTATTGCAATTTATTCTCTGCCGAGATATATAGCCAGTAGCCCTCAAGGTGTGTATCGGTCTAAAACCCGAGATGCACCTGAAGGATGACGTAAGACCGTTGATCCCAGTAGCCGCTGAGACTCAGGTTGATTTGCAAAATCGGCCTGAGGATCAAGTCCTAGCTCGGCAGAATACTTCGGGACACAAAAAGCGGCGTGCTTAGTCCTCGAGACTCAGGTTGGGTGCGGCCGACCAACCTGAGGATCAAAATCTCCTCGGAAACTATATTGCACATAAAATTTTCTGCATTGGACAAGCAATGCAGTAGCCCCCGAGACACTGGTCGGGTGGCAACACCAGATCAGGGGATCGATGTGCCCCTTTAATATTTGTAAATAATAAGCCCGAAGCCCAGTAGCCCCCGAGCCTTAATGCGGGCACGGGTGGCCGAATTAAGGATCAATATCCATAGTAAAATCACAAATTATGTGTAATGACTCTATGTATCCAAGTACTTTACGTCATTAATGCTCGGATCCGCATTGTACAAAACTTTGTTGACCGACCATCGGCTTCCACCTCCTTGGCCAGTAGCCGAGGAGTGTTTGTCCTACTTTATAAAGCCTTTATGAGGGTAAAGATTTACGACAAACAAGGCAATCTGGCCACACGATTTTATAAACAAAGGTACGCAGAGAGATATGTTATATTGCTGTTTAACAAAAGAAATGTATTCCAAGGAAATAGTCCCGCTATCGGTTCCTTTCTTTGGGTTGGCATGCTAAGCATGATCATGAAACCTCAGCTCGAATGTAAGAGCAAAATATCGAGGATTTAGTTTGGGAGGCCAGTTAATAGCCCCCGGTAGTGTTCGGCGACAGTCGAGGTCAAGCCGTAAATGCTTCGGCCAATGTTATGAATGGCCCGTCATAGTCATCGGATCGCTGACCAGTTTACGCTTATTGTGACAGTCAGTTTTCGGCTTTCTCCACTAAGGTGCTTAATCATGTGAGCTGGAAGCACAATCGCAGTGGTTCTCCCTTTGCACGCCTAGCCGAACAAAACGGAACGTAGGAAGCAAGTGCAGGAGCCGGGCAACCCAACTATTGACCGAAGACACAATTCGAAACCGATGCATATATAGCAATATCTAAGAATGTTTTTGCCGAATCCCTAAAGGTGTCCGGCGTTGCACTGCGAGACTAATGCTGGAAAAGCACAAATAGTTTAAAAGTGCCAAAAAGCTTGGAAAACCAAGAAACGTCAGTAAAAACATGACGTCCGAACAAGATCAAGTGTTCGGTGCCAATCTGAAAATTGGTCTTAGAAAAAAGAAGTGCTTCTGTCTTCCTTTAACATGACACATCCTATCTCAAGACTTCGAGCGGGTCAGCCTACGGCTTCAACCTCCTATCCCGAGGGCGGAGTACTTCTCATTAGGCCAGTTTAGCAAACTAAACTCTAGCGGCTTTGAGAGAGAAATTAGGCTCCCCGGCTAGTGACCGCACACTCGCGTCGAAAAAAGGAGTGATAAATAATAATAATAGAACTTTGCAACGACTGAGAAGAAGAACACTTATTATAAAACGGCTCAAATAAACTTAAGAGCCCCCAAGTGACTTGGGTAGAAGAATGATTGCATGTACCGAAGTACTTTAAACGCGTCTTAACCGACCGTCGGCTTCTCCCTCTTCGGTTAAGGACCGAAAAGTGTTATGTACTCCATCGGTCGAGAATATCGACGGTGTTTCCAATAACCAGGCAATCAAGCCATAAGGCTGTAACAGACAAAGCGCGCTCAGGGAACTTATGCTATATTACTGCGACGAGTAAGAAGCATCTTCGAAGAAAATAGTACCCCCACCGATACCTTTCTTCGGTGCTCATTGTTATTATGAGACTTGTGCAATAGATTTTTTGTACTCATGAGTTCCATTGTGTGTCGACCATCATTGAATAACTATAAGAGCGCTAGCTTTCGGCTTCACCCAGTCTAAGGTCCGGCTCGGGTGACCCGATCGTGACAATCGCAGAGGTGCTCCCTTTACTCCCTAGCCGAACAATCGGGAACGTAGGGGTAAACACAGGAGCGAGGCAACCCAGCTTGCAAATCGCTTAAGTCAATATGGTGCATATTGTGGCGTAATACACGAACAAGGAACGAAGCCGTACAAGTATAATCATATGCAACAGGAAAAGCTTCATAAAGGAAGCCCCCAAGTAAACGGGGTATTTGAATTTATGCGTCACAAACAAAGTTTGGACAAGGAAATATTTTAGAAGCAACTTTTTTCCAAAAAAGTATAATGCTTGGTCGAACTGAGCGCAAGTTAGAAATTAAAGCTTTGAGCATGAAAGCGACTTAGCTGGTTAATGTGTTTGGTATTGATGACGCGGTCCGAGCTTGATGCGGGGCAGGGTTCCATCCCTCAAGCCGGTCCCGAGGTGGCGGAGCGGAGAGCTTGACACGCCAAAGTGGTGACATAGCATGATCAATGCAGACCGGTAGAGTGACGCCGAAGTCCCCGGATTATTTTCCTGTGCACAAAAAATAGTGCAAACCGGAGATAATAGTAATAATGATAATTAAAAAAATCGTTGCATAATAAATAATTTATGCAAGGTGAGTAATAAAAGAAATATGGTCTGGCGCCGAAGTCAATGTCGATGCAGGGCGTCGGCATGATGCGGTAAAGGCGTGGCAAAGCCTGGATTCGCAGGTCGGTCCGAGCTCCGAGTGCGGCGTTCGCCGGACTATGTACGGAAACTGACCGAACCACCATGCGACTGTCGTTAATGCGGCCACCATTTGATAGACCTGTGTACATATGACGGACAAACCAGAGTAATAATTCCTTGGAAAAAATGAACCCAAACAAGCAAAAAATACTGAGATTAATAGCACCTGGTTTATTTGTTGTACCATCTGAAGGAAGGTGATTCCTAAAATTGGGACCCGCTCCGCACACCCATTGCCTGATGGGCGATAAAACGACAGCATGGCAATGCTGGTAAAGGTCTCGCCGAGGCAAAGCCCTCGGCCCAGCTAACGTGACGGAGCTGGTCGGCTAGTGACGCCGAAGTGTTCGGAGTAGGTTGATGAAGAGATGGCGAAGCCCCCGGTCCAGCCGAGATGTCGAAGCCTCGATGTCAGCCGATGAGTCGAAGTAGGTCGGCGTGATGCACACCAGCTTGAAGAAGCAATAGTTACCAGCTTGAAGAAGCAATAGTGCGGCCCTGTCGATGCAGGTCGTGACGTGGTCGATGCCGGCTTGATGAAGCGACCGTGCGGCGATGCCGGTATGCCCGCTCCGTGTAATCCGTGGGGCGGCGATGTTGGTGATGATTTATCCTTCGCGATGTCGGGCTCTTGTTCGGCTTGCCGAGATGATGATCTGACGAAGTTGAGCTCGGCTCAATAAAGTGACGCCGTGTCTAGCGCAGGTCGGCAGCCGTGGAGTAATATTGCCGGACTGGTTTGACACCAGCATGATGTTGAAGATCATGTTCAAAAGATCTTACAGTTAGTGGGATGTGTTCGGGAACAAAACACAATACCCCATACAAAACTTCCTTCAAAAGGGATGTCCGAAATCCTGTTCATAAAAAAGATGAACTCGGCTCGGATTCGTTTTCGCGCAGAAAACAGATCCGAAAAGTGATGCACTAATCGGAAGGTTCCTGGAGTTTGGACGGTCGGATCGAGCCGAAATTTTGAGAGGTGGTAGATATAGGAATTCCGCAGCCGATCAACGGTTGGATCTTCCAAAGGACGTCTGAGCTAGAAGCTGGACACCACACCCTAAAGTCATCCAAATTTCCGTCCAGATTTGACAGGGCTCCGGTATATCGTGGATTGCCAGAGATTCCTCCATCGGAACTCAACAGAATTTTCCAGGGTTGTTGTAGACTCAATTCCGCACAATTCCACCAAAGCGATCGTCAAAGCGATACTCGAGGAGGTGGTGGTGGCAGATATGAGTTTGCTGTCCAGAAAAACAGCACGGTCGCTTGAGGGCAATGTTGACGTTGAGCCCCCGAGCTCCATAGATGATTCCTCCGTGATCTTGATAGAGATCGGAGTTGATGTTTGATGAAGGCCCTCATTCGGACATGGTGATCCGAACACGGGGCGCAATTCTTGGTCGAACCAAGGTGACCAGTGGAACTGGTGACGAAGATGCCGAAGTCATAGTTGATCTGCAGGTGAGCCATCGATCCTTTTGTCGATCACACAGCGGAACTCTCAATGAAAGCACCAGTGTCGGTGTCAAAACCGACGGATCTTGGATAGTGGGTCCCGAACTGTGCATCTAGGCCGGATAGTAACAGGAGGCAGGGAACACGGTGTTTTACCCAGGTTCGGGCCCTCTTGATGGAGGTAAAACCCTACGTCCTGCTTGATTAATATTGATGATATGGGTAGTACAAGAGTAGATCTACCACGAGATCGTAGAGGCTAAAACCCTAGAAGCTAGCCTATGATATGATTGTTGTATGTTATCTATCGACTAGCCTGGCCTCGATTTATATAATGCACCAGAGGCCTAGGATAACAAGAGTCCTAGCCGAATACGCCGGTGGGGAGGAGTCCTTGTCTTGATCGCCAAGTTTTGTGGAATCTTCCTTGTATGCGGCAGCCGTCCGAACTAGCCCATGAGTATACGGCCACGGGGGTCCTCGGCCCAATCTAATAGATCGGGAGACGACGTGGTGAGTACCCCCTAGTCCAGAACACCGTCACCAGCCGCCGCCGCAGCCGTTGAACTGGAGGTCATAGCCGCGGCGGTTGTTGAACCAAGCGCCGGCTGTGTACCGGCCATGAAGATCACGACCCTGTTCGGCGGTTTGTAGGGGTCCGGAATACTGTCACCATCGGAACAGCCCCCAAGCCGACCATCTTGCAATTGATACATTGAATTAGTCTCGCGTGTGGACGATTCACCATCAGAGTAGATGGCCGTCTCACCACCAGATACAGATCCTTCTCCAACTTCCACCCCATGGGTGAAACCAACGAACGTGTTCTTCACGATGGGTTGAACCCGGGCGGGTTATGCACGCTGAGCCGTCTCGATGGTGTCGGTGCAGATGTCCGGCCGAGGGCCCAGTTCACCGATCTTGCCGATGAAGACGTGGATTCCGCCAAAGGGGACCCGATACCCATACTCGATTGAGCCGGCCTCGGGGCCCCAGCCTGCATCATCGATGTAGAGCTTGTCGTGATGACTCTTAGTCATCCGGCCCACAATGTATCCCTTGATCCCTTCGAAGCTTCCCTTTAAGAACTCGAAACGACCGTGTGCCTGCCCCATGGTGGGTGCCAACTGTCGTGGAATTATCACGGCAGATGTCCTAGCAGAAGGACTTAATCATGGAGCCATCGCAACTTGGTTAGCTTAAATGGGTTAAATGGGACAAAGGACATAGAGATTTTATACTGGTTCAGCCCCTTGTAGTGAAGGTAAAGGCCTACTCCAGTTTGGGATTGTATTGCTTGGGTTTAGATTACCAGGGAGCGAATACGCTTGACCTAGTTCTCGATCTCTTGTTTCTTGCCCTAAACCGCTGACGAGTCATCCCTTTATATACATAGGTTGATGCCCGGCAGCTCACGGAGTCCCGGCCGGCTCATACACAACGTGTCCGGCTCGGTGACTAACTACGCTTGCCTTACAATACAAGTCATACATACATGGCGGTTCATCCTCCTGGGCCTCAAGTCGCCTCTGGATCTTGGGCCGTCCACAGGCTTATGTGATCCACCATCCTGTAAATGCTCAAAAAGATTTGAGAAATCATGTACAAGGAGATGATTCACCTTTGGGTATGACAAGTAGATGTCGCACGTATCACTTGTCAAACGGACTCTTGACATGGTGATGTCCATAGGATGCTCCGCATCATCTCCCCCACCCCTTGGGAAAGTGATGAGGACATCAATACCATTGTTACACCCACAGCCCCTGCTGTTATACATAATGGACCAATTACTAGGGCTCACGCACGCCAATTGAATTATCAGGTACTTTCGTTTCTTGGTAACGATTCTAATGTTCATGAGAATATGATGCTGCCTAAATTGGATACATTTGTTTTGCTTACAAATGAAGGGCGTAGCTTGGACAAGAAAGATGAACCTTGGAGCAAGTTCAGGCATGGAGATGATGGCATGCGCAAGGGGGACAAGAACGGAGTTACAAGTGATGATTCCAAGACTCTGAAGCCACCATAATGAGTGTATGAAGCCTTGGACGAAATATACAAGATGCCACTTCATAAATTTCGTCCAGAGGCTATTCTAGGTGCTGCGCCACCTTATTATTGGGCCAGGCCCATGTATTTTCGAAGTACTTAAGTATAGGTTGTATTTAGAGTCTATATGTGTGGGGAAACAAGAGTCAGGGTTGGTTTCGGACCCCTCCACCAAGGGCCACGAAATTGCCCCTCTCTCCTCCATATATACATCCCTTAGGGCATCGTTTAGACTTTGGGTTTTGTTTTGATTAAAAAGTTCGGCATAGCTACAACTTCGCGTACTTCGTTTGTGTTCAACGACCAGATCAAGGCGTCACAAAACCCCACCTTGATCAATAAAGTTTTCATCTTATATTCGCAATATCCAGATTGCAATCTTAGTTTCTTGCTTGTTCTTTGTTTGCTTGCAGGAAACAGACCCTCGTGGCCAGGTTGATCGTGCTTTGGCGTGGTCAATAACCCCTCGGAAGTTGGTTTAGCGATTGCTAAGGCGTGACGTCTCGCACGTTCGTAGTCAGATCATCAAGGTCGACTCCCACAGAAAACGATAGCCACCATCTCATCGAAACATCGGGACACCTTCGCCTCTATCAAGTGGTATCAGATTTCCAAGTTGCCCGGTGAGATTTTATAGTTTTTCGTAGTTTAGATCGAGTCTGTTCTTCGTACCTATAGTCCACGAAAAAGCCAAAAAAATTAGGGTTAGTTCATCCTATCCGAACCAATCTAAGCCTTTGCATAATCTTTTCTGTATTTGCTTTGTTGAATTTGTGGTTGCATCGTCGTGTCAAGTTGCTGGTCTTAGCGTCCAGTCCTTTAGAGTTTCGAGTTCTGTTCACAGGTTGTCAGGTCGCCGTTGCCATATATCACCACCACATCATCATCATCGCTGCTGCCATATACCACCACCACACCAACTTCATCGTCGCTACCATATTCACCACCACATATTCTCCACCAATCCGAGTCCATATACGCCACCACATATCCGCCGCCATCACACCAATATGTGTCCACCTGCAACATATATCCGCCACCAGTCCGATTTCCACCAGATTCATCGCCGCCACCAGTCCGAGATTCCACCAGATTCATCTCCGCCACCAGTCCGAGTCCAGTAATTGTTGCTTTGTTTTCGATTTCCAGATCACGCGATACTCCGAGTCGTGACAGAGTAGGACTCCCCAACTTTCGAGCCACCCGCAGTAGAAAAATAGTTCTAAACTCAAAACAAAATCTGGCTAGGCAGTTTTTAGACCATTTGTAGACTTTTTCGAAAAAAAAATTGTTGCGGAGCAAAAAAAAGAGGAAAAAAGTGAAAAAAAAAAGAAAAAATTTCAGAGCGTGCTCCTCCCTTGTTTACATGCAGCGTCGTGATTTGGTTAGTGTTCTAGGCTCGTGTCTCTAGCACGGTCTAGCCTAGGACCAGCACAGTACCATCATTGAGCGTTTATTCAACTTTGCATCTGTGAATTGATTATTGCTGACCCTTTTTGCTACCATATTATAAGCCTTCCCAGCTCCACATACATCTACGTCGTGCGTTTGAATCTCCCTGGTAATCGCTCTATCCAAGCTTTGAGAGTGTTGACTATGACGGATCCCGATCACCGCCTGCTGCTTGGCGGATTTGCTTGACGGATTTGTGACTGTCCACCACACCATCACCACCACTTCCTAGTAGTCTGTAGGATCATATTCTTGTGTGTTTCTATTGCTGCTAACCACGGGAGGATCACAAGTCGACGAGACTAACTGGGAGAACATGACAAACAAAGAGTTACATGATAAGTTTTAGCAAATGATGAGTGGACAGGTGGAAGATGTGCTAAATAGATTTGACGAGGCCATGGAGATGATAGAAGGCTTTGAGAAGGCGTTCGAAACAAAGCTCGATAACAAGTTTAATGAATTGCTCGTGCGTCTTCCACCACCTCCACCGGCTGCACCTAACGCACCTCTTCTACAACAACAACAACAATAACAACGTCGCCTTCCAAATCAAGTGGGACGAGCACAGCGCGTTCCCATTGACCCTGGGCAAAATTCTGGTGCCGCTATTGATGCTTCTGTAGCTCCTGCTGCTACTGCAGAGGTGGAGGGCCATTACAAGGATGAGGTTGATCACAATCAAAACTACATGCAACCACCAGCACCACCACCACCAGGTCGTCCTCAGGTATATCATCACAATGGTAGGGCTACACAACCATATGAGGTACAAGATCATGACCATCTTCCTAAACTGAAATTGAATATTCCACCATCTGAGGGTAGATATGTTCCTGATATATATCTTACTTGGGAGTTAGAAACTGAACAATGTTTTACGTGTTTGCAATATCTCAAGGAGAGACGTGTTCCTGCTGCTGTTTGTGCTTTCACTAGTTTTGCATGTGTTTGGTGGTCTGAGCATTGTAGATTATATCCTATTCCAGCCACTTGGGCTGCTTTGAAAACTGCTATGCATACTCGTTGGGTTTCACCATATTATCAACGTAAATTACTTCAAAAATTGCAGCGTTTAAGAGAAGGAAAAAATTTTGTAGAAGAATATTATCAGGAATTACAAACTGGCATGATTAGATGTGGTATTGTTGAGGAGAATGAAGCTATGCTTGCACGTTTTATGGGTGGATTAAATAGAGAGATTCAGACTATTCTAGAGTATAAGGCTGAACGTGAAGTGCAGGATCGACACGCATTGGCGTGAACTAATTTTTCTGTAGGTTAATCTTCATCATGGACACCACGTGCATCCTCTACTTCCACTGCACCAGCATCTCCATTAGGTGCCACCTCCAGCCGTGATACAAGAAAGCAGGCACAACCACTACTATCTGCCAAGAGCACACCTGTCGGGCCTGTGCAGAGCTCTTCTTCTTCCATGGCATCAACAGGGCACACAAGTGATATTATTTGTCATCGTTGTAAGGGAAGAGGACATTTTGCGAGAGAATGCAAATCTCAGTGTGTGATGATTGTTACTGAGGATGTGGGTATGAGTCCGCTATTGACTATGATGAGGAGACTTTGGCTCTTATTACACATGAAGAACACGGTGGAGATGATTTTGATCATGAGACGCAATACATGGCTGCTGAAGATGCTGACAGGTATGAATGTTTAGTTGCTCAACGTGTTTTGAGTGTGCAGGTTACACAAGCTGAGCAAAATCAGAGGCATAATTTGTTCCATACAAAGGGAGTTGTGAAGGAACGTTCTGTTCGCGTCATCATAGATTGAGGGAGTTGCAATAACTTGGCTAGCATGGAGATGGTGGAGAAGCTATCTCTCACCACAAGACCACATCCACATCCTTACTACATCCAATGGTTCAATAACAGCAGCAAGGTTAAGGTAACACGTACTGTTCGTGTGCATTTTAGTATCTCTACATATGCTGATTATGTTGATTGTGATGTGGTACCTATGCAAGCATGTTCCTTATTACTTGGTAGAGCATGGCAATTTGATAAAAATTCTGTACACCATGGTAGAAACAATCAATATACTATTGTTCATAAGGATAAAAAATATTACTTTGCTTCCTATGACTCCTGATTCCATTTTAAAAGATGATATTAATAGAGCTAATAAAGCAAAACAGGAGAAATATAACAGTGAAAATCAGATTGTGGCAAAAGAATTTGAACAATAAATGAACCCTAATAATAAACCATCTAGTGTTGCTTCTGAAATTAAATTGAAAAGTGCATGTTTACTCACCACCAAATCTGATATTGATAATCTAGATTTTAGCAAATCTGCTTGCTATGCTTTTGTGTGCAAAGAGGCATTACTTTCATTCGAGGACGTGCCTTCCTCTTTGCCTCCTGCTGTCACTAACATTTTGCAGGAGTTCGCTGACGTCTTTCCACAAGACGTGCCACCGGGATTACCACCTATTCGAGGGATTGAGCATCAAATTGACTTAATTCCCGATGCATCATTACCCAACCGTGCACCATACCGTACTGATCCAGAGGAGACAAAGGAGATTATGTGTCAAGTACAAGAACTGCTCGACAAAGGTTATATACGCGAATCCCTTAGTCCTTGTGCTATTCCTATCAGTTTAGTGCCGAAAAAGGATGGTACGTCCCGTATGTGCGTTGATTGTAGAGGCATTAATAATATTACTATTCATTATCGTCATCCTATTCCTAGGCTAGATGATATGCTTGATGAATTGAGTGGCTCTACAATATTCTCCAAAGTTGATTTGCGTAGTGGATACCATCAAATTCGTATGAAATTGGGAGATGAATGGAAAACAGCATTTAAACCTAAGTTTGGATTATATGAGTGGTTAGTCATGCCTTTTGGGTTAACTAATGCACCTAGTACTTTCATGAGATTAATGAACGAAGTTTTACGTGCTTTCATTGGACGATTTGTGGTAGTTTACTTTGATGACATATTGATTTATAGCAAATCTTTGGAGGAACATTTGGAACATTTACGTGCTGTTTTTATTGCTCTACGTGATGCACGTTTGTTTGGAAACCTTGGAAAGTGCACCTTTTGCACCGACCGAGTATCTTTTCTTGGCTATGTTGTTACTCCATAGGGAATTGAAGTTGATAAAGCCAAGATTGAAGCTATTGAGAGTTGGCCGCAGCCCAAAACGGTCACACAAGTGAGGATTTTCCTTGGCCTCGCTGGTTTCTATAGGCGTTTTGTGAGAGATTTCAGCACCATTGTTGCACCTCTCAACGAGCTTACAAAGAAGGATGTGTCTTTTGTTTGGGGTACTGCACAGGAAGAAGCCTTCACGGTATTGAAAGATAAGTTGACTCATGCTCCTTTACTCCAACTTCCTGATTTTAATAAGACTTTTGAGCTTGAATGTGATGCTAGTGGAATTGGATTAGGAGGTGTGTTATTACAAGATGGCAAACCTGTTGCATACTTTTCTAAAAAATTGAGTGGGCCTAGCCTGAACTATTCTACATATGATAAAGAATTATATGCTCTTGTTCGGACCTTAGAAACATGGCAACATTATTTATGGCCCAAGGAATTTGTTATACATTCTGATCATGAATCTTTGAAACACATTAAAAGTCAAGCAATACTGAGCCGTAGACATGCTAAATGGGTTGAATTAATTGAGACTTTCCCTTATGTCATTAAACACAAGAAGGGTAAAGAAAATGTTACTGCTGATGCATTGTCTCGTCGTTATACTATGCTTTCGCAACTTGACTTTAAAATATTTGGTTTGGAGACCATCAAAGATCAATATGTGCATGATGCTAAATTTAAAGATGTATTGCAGAATTGTAAGGAAGGGAGAACTTGGAACAAGTTTGTTCTTAACGATGGATTTGTGTTTCGTGTTAACAAGCTATGCATTCCAGCTAGCTCCGTTCGTCTTTTGTTGTTGCAGGAGGCGCATGGATGTAACACCCCGGATGTAACTTACCCAATATGTACTCCAACTCTTGCCGTTTCCGGCCTTAAGTTATTTTATTTTCTCGGGTTCGGGTTTTTGTCTCCGTGTGTTATTGTCGTTGTCATGCATCTCATATCATGTCATCATGTGCATTGCATTTGCATACGTGTTTGTCTCATGCATTCGAGCATTTTCCCCGTTGTCCGTTTTGCATCCCGGTGCTTCGTTCTCCTCCGGTGGTCATTTCTACCTTTCTTTCGTGTGTGGGGATTAAACATTTCCGGATTGGAACGATACTTGTCAAGCGGCCTTGGTTTACTACCGGTAGACCGCCTGTCAAGTTTCGTACCATTTGGACTTCGTTTGATACTCCAACGGTTAACCGAGGGACCGAAAAGGCCTCGTGTGTGTTGCAGCCCAACACCCCTCCAAGTTGGCCCAAACCTCACCAAAACCCTCTCCATCATCTAGAGCGTTCGATCACGATCGCGTGGCCAAAACCCGCACCTCATTTGGACTCTCCTAGCTCCCTCTATGCTATATATAGACTCCTTCCCCGAAATCCGGATCTCCCTCGTCCGAAACCCTAAAAAAATCGTCCCTGCTCGGCCGGACACGTCCGGACCGCGCCGGACACACCGCCGCCAGCCACTCCTGTGCCGCCACGTCACCGCCGCCGAGCCGCGCACCACCGGGGCCCGACGGGCCCAGATCCGGCCCCCCGAGCCCACTCCCTCCGCATCGCCCGAGCCGGCCTCGTCCCCGCCCTAGCCAGCCGGCTCCTCTAGTCCTGCGCCGCCGCCCGCCATCTCCGGCGCGCCGCCCCACCGCGCAAGGCCGCGCCTCCGGCCGCCCCTCACCGCCTCCTGCCTCGCTGACGTCGCGCCACCGCCCCGCCGCTCCGGGAAGCCGCGCCGGCGACCCTCTCGCCGGATCCGCCGCCGACCACCACACTCACCGGTGATTCTCGGGCCGCGTGCAGCTACAGTACCCGCCGGACCCGATCTGGATCTGAGATCCAAAACTCGGTTGACTTTCTTTGCCCGAAACCCTA
This sequence comes from Triticum aestivum, assembly GCF_018294505.1. NCBI lineage: Eukaryota > Viridiplantae > Streptophyta > Magnoliopsida > Poales > Poaceae > Triticum > Triticum aestivum. The sequence goes on along the minus strand of NC_057803.1, from coordinate 326,911,762 downwards.
ATATTTGCCCATGTTCATCGTGCTATAACTCCGCATCCGTAGCTCCATTTTGGGCATATAGCATATAAAAATTTCATCTCAGAGAGTACATCATTTCATCTCATTGCATCATTTTCATTCGAGTTCATCTTGATGCCCGAAATGCTGTTAGAAGAGTGCTACTTGAGATAATTGTCAGATCTACTGCTCCAATTAGATATTTGTCATTTTTACCATGATTATTGTGTGCATGATATGCCCATGAGCTCTACATAGGTTTTGTTAAGGGTTTTGCCATCTTTCCAGAGGTGCAACCCATGTATTTTTGTGATGTGTGTGGTGACTAGCACGAGCTTGCAAAGTGAGGCATTTGCTAATGCTGATTTCAGGGACTTAGCATTTCCACTAAGTCCTTGAGCTGTTTATCTCATATGGCCATATGTTCATGTTGTTTCCTAGTGATCCGTGCCTCTTTTGAGGATGATCAGTAAGGATATTTTGTTAACCTTGTAGTGCTCTATTCATCCATGTCTTTGTTTGAAATTATGGAGCAACCTAGCATGAGTCAATCGAGCTCTACTTTTGTCATTTCGTGAATCTGGGCAGATTGTCTACTTGTTAGCAATTTTGCCGAGGATGTTGTAGTTGATCCGTGCATGCTATGATATTGTTCTTGCCATGTCTAGCTTGCATTTTGTGTATTCTTGATGGGTGTATGCTTAGCTTGTCATGACTTGCTCTGTAGTGAGTGCATCGAGCTCGTAAACATGCCTACTTGATATCTGTTTTCAGCATGCTCCAGTTTTCACAAAGTCTGAGAACTGATTATGTTTTTGCCATGTTCACATGCTTGCAATTGTATTTTCTGTTCCCTTTTGGCTCAAGGTCACTAAGGGACTTTTGTTAAGCTCTTTGAGTAGCTCCCTGCCATGCTTTACTTTGCCATGTTCAGGTCCTGTAGCATGTATTTTTATTTCTCCGAAGAGTGCTATCTGATCTGAAATTCCAGACAAGTGTTAATTTCACTGTCTAAAATATGTTTACCATATGCATTTTTGCCATGCTTGTTTGAACCTGTTATTGGATGAATTGGCCGTAGCTCAGTGCTAGACTTTTGTTAAGAATCATGAATGCATCCCTGCCATGTATTTTGATGCCATGTTTGAGTGCTGTAGCATGTTCATCTTGTTGCATTTAGATGGCTATTTGCTGTAAATCGCAGACCGGTGTCATATTTGAATTGCTTGCCATTTCCAAACCGTAACTCCGTTTCTGGCGTTCTTTATATCGTTTTCAAGCGATTTCATCTCATCTTTCTAGTGGCACACTTGGATTTCCATGTTGAGGCCAGGTTCATTCATTCCTTGTCAAATCTTGCATATGCATCACATATTGCATCCCGCATAGCATACCATCTTTGCATCATGTTGTTTGAGTTTGCACGTGGTTGATTGTGTCCTTGTTGCTTGTTTGTCTTGTTTGGGTAGAGCCGGGAGACGAGTTCGCTAACGAGGAGCCCGTTGAGTTTGTTTTCGAGGATCCAGTCAACTCTGACAACTTTGCAGGCAAGATGATCATACCCTCGAAATCACTACTATCTTTGCTTTGCTAGATGCTCGCTCTTTTGCTATGCCTATGCTACGATGCCTACCACTTGCTTATCATGCCTCCCAAATTGCCATGTTCAGCCTCTAACCCACCATGTCCTAGCAAACCGTTGATTGGCTATGTTACCGCTTTGCTCAGCCCCTCTTATAGCATTGCTAGTTGCAGGTGAAGTTTGGAGGTCGTTCCTTGTTGGAACATTATTTACTTGTTGGGATATCATTATATTGCCATGTTATCTTAATGCATCTATATACTTGGTAAAGGGTGGAAGGCTCGGCCTCTCGCCTAGTGTTTTGTTCCACTCTTGCCGCCCTAGTTTCTGTCATATCGGTGTTATGTTCCCGGATTTTACGTTCCTTACGCGGTTGGGTTATAATGGGAACCCCTTGATAGTCCGCCTTGAATAAAACTCCTCCAGCAATGCCCAACCTTGGTTTTACCATTTGCCACCTAGCCTTTTCCCTTGGGTTTCGCGGACTCAAGGGTCATCTTATTTTAAACCCCCCCGGGCTAGTGCTCCTCTGAGCGTTGGTCCAACCTAGAGCACCGTGCGGGGCCGTCCCTTGGCAACTTGGGTTATGTTGGCTCCCGTACGCTTAGCTTATCCGGTGTGCCCTGAGAACGAGATATGTGCAGCTCCTATCGGGATTTGTCGGCATAGCGGGTAGTGTTGCTGGACTTGTTTTACCATTGTCGGAGTTGTCTTGAAGAACCGGGATACCGAGTCTGATCGGAACGTCTCGGGAGGAGGTCTATTCCTTCCTTGACCGTGAGAGCCTGTCATGGGCTAAGTTGGGACTCCCCTGCAGGGATTTGAACTTTCGAAAACCGTGCCCGCGGTTATGGGCAGATGGGAATTTGTTAATGTCCGGTTGTAGATAACTTGAACCTTAACTTAATTAAAATGAATTCAACAGTGTGAGTTACCGTGATGGTCTCTTCTCGATGGAGTCCGGGAAGTGAACACGGTGTTGGAGTAATGCTTGCCGTAGGATGCCCTCTACTTTCTCGCTCGCGCTTTGCCTCCTCTTCTCGCTCTCTTTTGTGAACAGGATAGCCACCATATATGCTAGTCGCTTGCTGCAGCTCCACATATTTTTACCTTGCCTTACCTATAAGCTTAAATAGTCTTGATCGCGAGGGTGCGAGATTGCTGAGTCCCTGTGGCTCACAGATTACTTCCATACCAGATGCAGGGCCCGACGATTCCGCTCTAGGCGACGCGCTTGAGCTCAAGTGGGAGTTCGACGAGGACTCTCAACGATACTACGTGTCTTTCGCTGATGATTAGTAGTGGTGCCTAATTGGGGGTGATCGGGACCGTGTCGCATGTTGGGTTATCTTTTATTTTGGCGCCGTAGTCGGGCCATGAGTGTTTGAATGTTGTAATGCTATTTATGTACTTTGATTGGCGTGGCGAGTGTAAGCCAACTATGTATCTCCCCTTTTATTATCTATATTACATGGGATGTTGTGATGATTGGCTAACTTGCGACATTGCTTTCAATGCGGTTATGTCTCTAAGTCGTGCCTCGACACGTGGGAGATATAGCCGCATCGAGGGCGTTACAAGTTGGTAATCAGATCCTTCCCCGACCTTAGCAGCCCCATTGCTTGATCGTTTCTAGCGGCCGAGTTGTGTCTAGAAAAATGTTTTGAGTCATTTAGGAATTATATATCGGAGAGTTTAGGAATTGTTTTCACTTCCCAGTCTCCTCATCGCTCTGGTAAGGCATCCTGACGTAGAGTTTTGACTCTTCTCTTCTCAAATTTCACTAATTTTTTTTAGGATCACGCGGGTATCTTGGAATCGTTCCGATGGTTTTATGACGAGAACATTGTCTTGGTGCCTCCTGTCAGGGGTTTTGTGGAAGTGTCTCGGGGAGTTGAGCTCTGAGGTGTTGTCGTCATAATTTTATCGTTGCAGTTCTGGAATACCTGAGTTTAGTACGCCGACATCGAAAATCTCTTTTATGTAGTTCGTTGGTGAGATAACCTCGACGCCACCCAGTACTGGGGCGGGAGTTCGGGAGTATCGCCATAACTTGTATAACGGATGCTTTTCGAAGGTTGAGGTAGATGGTTTCCGAAGTTTTTCTCGGTTATGTGTTGAAGGATGGATACAGCTGGATGTAGGATTTGCTAGATTTGGGTGAGATATTATGCTTCCCCGGTATCCCCAACACCTGATTGCATAACCGGAAAGGTTCGGGAATTTCATAGGTGGGAATTCTAGTAGCTCTAGTTCTTCTTCCACGAATATTTGGTTCGAGATTGGGATTTCTTACTGAGTATTCGTTCTTGATAAGTACCTTGTTGATTTATTTCTCTACCTAAATTCTAAGTGGCTTCTCAATTTATGGATATGTGACCATTTCAAGAGGAATGCATTCGTTCGTTTTGTTCGGATGTGAAGACTTTATGTTGCAATTTCATTCCGGTTGATTCACCTTCATTTTATCTGTCAATGTGCTAACGGTGGTCAACCTCTTCAGGATGGCTCCCGCTAAGAGCACCAATCAGAATCAGAATCAAGATCCGCCACCACCTCCTCCTCCTCCGGAGGCATGGCAAGCTGTGATGGCTGCAACCAATGCAAACACATAGTTGATCATGCAAATTCTTCAAGAGCGCAATCAAGGCAATGAAGGGAACCAAGGCAACAATCAGAATCACTTTGCTACACTCAACCAGTTCCTTGCTAAGGGGCCAAAGACTTTCAGCAATTGTGTTGAGGCAACTGATGCTGACGATTGGCTCGTGGATCTGTGCAAGCATTTCGAGTGCAGTAACATCAGGCCTGAGGACTTCATCAAGTTCGCTTCCTTCCAACTCAAAGATCAAGCTGCAGAATGGTTCCAGCAGTACAAGGATTCCAGAGGTGGACGTGTGATTACCTGGGATGAATTCCATCAAGATTTCAAAGCTCATCATATTCCCTAGAGTGTGGTTGAAAGCAAGCGTGAGGAATTCCGCAACCTGAAGCAAGGCTCTTTGTCTGTCTATGACTACAAGAAGTTGTTCCAAAAGCTCGCCCGCTTTGCCAAGCAGGACGTTCCTGATGAGAAGAGCATGATATACCAGTTCAGGGGTGGTCTTAGAGAAGAAATTCAGCTAGCTCTTGTTCTCTTTGAGCCCTTGAGGTACGATGAGTTCTACAACATGGCATTGAAGCAAGAGGCCGCTCAACTGAGGTGTGATGCTTCCAAGAAGCGAGTCAGAGATGCTACTCCTTCCTCTACTCAAGTGGCCAAGCGGCAGAAGTATTGGCTTCCTCCTCCTCCGTTCCGTCAGCCGTATCAGCAGAAGAGCAAAGGTGGCAGTGGATCTTCCCACCCACCCAACCCTAGCTTTCAGAACAAGACTTTGTCTCAAGCTCCAAGATCGAGTGCTCCGTACCACCGTCCGCTTTTAGAGGTCACGTGCAACAAGTGCCAACAGAAGGGTCACTATGCCAAGAAATGCTTCAATCAGAGGCGTCTTCCTCCTCCTCCTGTGAGATCGCCAAGTACAGTTGTGGTCAAGCATAACCCCAAGCATGCCAAGGTCAACTTGCTAAATGCAGCTCAGGCAGAGGACTCGTCAGATGTCATCATGGGTAACTTTCCAGTTAACTCTTTTCCCGCAAAAGTTCTTTTCGACACTGGTGCATCGCATTGTTTCATGTCAATATCATTTGTTTCCAAGCATGACTTCGTTTCGCAAATGTTGGGTAAACCTATGGGAGTGGTTTCTCCGGCTAAGGCTATGAGGGCTACTTCAATAGTCCCAGATGTTTCTATCATGTTGGTTGACTTCAAGTTTCTGGCTTCTCCAATGGTTCTTGGTAACTCGGATATTGATCTTATTCTCGGGATGGATTGGCTTTCTAAGCACAAGGCTCAGCTTGATTGTGCAGCCAGGCAGATTCAATTGACTCATTCTTTGAGGATGTAATTGTCTTTGCCGTGAATGACGATACCATCTATCTATTTTCTCTCAATGAGAAGGGTGAACTGGGTGCTATCTCGCAAATTCCGGTCGTTTGCGAATATCAAGACGTCTTTCCAGAAGAGCTTCCAAGAATGGCTCCGCACCGTCCAGTTGAATTTGTTATTGATCTTGAGCCTGGCATGGAACCAGTGTGCAAGCGTCCTTACAAGCTCGGACCTGAAGAGTTGAAGGAGTTGAAGAAACAACTCGATATTCAAGAGAAAATGGGTCTCATCCGGCCTAGTTCTTCTCCGTGGGGTTGTGGTGTTCTTTTTGTGAAGAAGAAGGATGGAACGGACCGACTTTGTGTTGATTACCGTCCATTGAACAAGAAGACCATCAAGAACAAATACCCACTTCCCAACATCAATGAGTTGTTCGAACAACTCAAAGGTGCCCAAGTATTCTCCAAGCTTGACCTCCGTATGGGTTATCATCAGATTCGAATCCGTGAGCAAGATATTCCCAAGACGGCTTTCAGGACAAGCTATGGTTCATATGAATACACTGTCATGTCTTTTGGCCTCGTCAACGCTCCTCCAACTTTCTCTCGCATGATGAACTTCATCTTCAACGCCTACACCAATGACTTCGTTTTGGTCTATCTCGATGACATTCTAGTTTTCTCGAAGAACAAGGAAGATCATGCCAAGCACTTGCATTTGGTACTCGATAAGCTGAGGGAACACAAGTTCTATGCCAAGTTCTCCAAGTGCGAATTTTGGCTCGATGAGGTTCTTTATCTTGGTCATATCATCTCTGCCAAGGGCATTGTGGTGAATCCTGAGAAGGTGTCTGCAATTGTGAATTGGGAACCTCCTCAGAACGTGAAGCAACTCCGTAGCTTCCTCGGTCTCGCAAGCTATTTCGAAGATTCGTTGAAAACTTTTCTAAGATCGCGAAGCCTCTACCAAATCTTCTCCAGAAGCACGTCAAGTACGTTTGGTCTCTGGAGTGTGACATTGCTTTCAACACTTTGAAAGAGAAATTGGTCACCGCTCCAGTTCTGACTCCGCCGGATGAATCCAAGCCGTACGAGGTCTTTTGTGATGCCTCTCTCCAAGTTCTTGGCGCAGTATTGATGCAAGAGAAGAAAGTTGTTGCTTATACCTCTCGCCAGTTGAAGCCCAACGAGAAGAACTACCCCACTCATGATCTCGAGTTGGCGGCAGTTGTGCATGCTCTTTTGACTTGGAGACATCTCTTATTGGGAAGAAAAGTGGACATCTTCACTGACCACAAGAGTCTCAAGTACATCTTCACTCAGCCTAATCTCAACCTCAGGCAAACTCGATGGGTCGAAATGATTCAAGAGCATAATCCGAGTATCGAGTTAACTCCAGGCAAGGCCAATGTGATTGCTGATGCATTGAGCAGGAAGGCTTATTGCAACAGTCTGATTCTCAAGCCTTATCAACCCGAGCTTTGTGAAGCTTTCCGCAAACTTAATCTGCAAGTTGTTCCTCAAGGTTTCCTCGCCAACCTTCAAGTCTCTCCTACCTTGGAAGACCAGATTCGCCAAGCTCAGCTTCTTGATGCTATGGTGAAAAAGGTGAAGATTGGGATTGCCAAGAGTCAACCCAAGTACAAGTGCTACCGCCTTGATGACAAGGACACTCTCTTCTTCGAGGATCGTATTGTTGTACCCAAAGGTGACCTTCGTAAAGTGATCATGAACGACGCTCACAACTCTATCCTCTCCATCTACCCTGGGAGCACGAAGATGTATCAGGACCTCAAGCAGGCTTATTGGTGGACTTGAATGAAGCGCGAGATTGCTCAGTTCATGAATGAGTGTGATGTCTGCAGAAGAGTGAAGGCAGAACACCAAAGGCTAGCTGGTCTCCTCCAACCTCTTGCCATTCCAGAATGGAAGTTTGACCACATTGAAATGGACTTCGTGACTGGGTTTCCAAAGTCCAAGCGTGGCAATGATGCTATATTCGTTGTCATCGACAAACTCACTAAAGTGGCTCATTTTCTGCCTATCAAAGAGTCAATCACTGCATCTCAATTGGCGGAACTCTATACCTCTCGAATTGTCTCTCTGCATGGTATTCCTCAAGAGATCTCTTCAGACCGTGGCAGCATCTTTACCTCCAAGTTTTGGGATTCTTTTCAGAAGGCCATGGGTACCAACATCCGCTTCAGCATAGCTTTCCATCCTCAAACTAGCGGTCAAGTCGAGCGTGTCAATCAGATTCTTTAAGATATGCTCAGGGCTTGTGTGATCTCCTTCGGCTTGAAGTGGGAGGATTGTCTTCCATATGTTGAATTCTCCTACAACAACAGTTTTCAAGCAAGTTCGGGCAAGGCCCCATTTGAAATTCTGTATGGCAGGAAAGTGCCGTACCCCTCTCAACTGGTCCGAAACCGGTGAACGTCAGCTTTTGGGTAATGACTTAATCACAGAGGCAGAGGAAATGTGCAAAGTCATTCGAGATAACCTCAAAGCAGCCCAATCCCGTCAGAAGAGCTACTATGATAGTAAGCACTGTGATTTGGCTTTCGAGATCGGAGATCATGTTTACCTCCGCGTCTCTCCAATGAAAGGTACTCGTCGCTTTGGTATCAAAGGGAAGCTTGCCCCTAGATACGTGGGACCTTTCAAGATTTTCAGCAAGAGAGGCGATCTCGCCTATCAACTCGAGCTTCCTTCAAACTTTGCAAATGTTCATGATGTGTTCCATGTCTCTCAGCTCCGAAAGTGCTTCAAGACTCCTGACCGCACCGTCAACTTCGAGGACATTGAGCTCCAAGAAGATCTCGCTTATCGTGAGCACCCAGTTGCCATTCTTGAAGAGACTGAACGCAAGACTCGCAACAAGTCAATCAAATTCCTCAAAGTCAAGTGGTCACACCATTCCGACCGTGAAGCTACCTGGGAACGCGAGGATCACCTCCGTTCTGAGTACCCGGCGTTCTTTCAGTCCTAGATCTCGGGACGAGATCCTTTCGTAGTGGTGGAGTGTTGTAACACCCCGGATGTAACTTAACCAATATGTACTCCAACTCTTGTCGTTTCCGGCCTTAAGTTATTTTATTTTCTCGGGTTCGGGTTTTTGTCTCCGTGTGTTGTTGTCATTGTCATGCATCTCATATCATGTCATCATGTGCATTGCATTTGCATACGTGTTCGTTTCATGCATTCGAGCATTTTCCCCGTTGTCTGTTTCGCATCCCGGCGCTTCGTTCTCCTCCGGTGGTCATTTCTACCTTTCTTTCGTGTGTGGGGATTAAACATTTCCGGATTGGACCGAGACTTGCCAAGCGGCCTTGGTTTACTGCCGGTAGACCGCTTGTCAAGTTTCGTACCATTTGGACTTCGTTTTATACTCCAACGGTTAACCGAGGGACCGAAAAGGCCTCGTGTGTGTTGCAGCCCAACACCCCTCCAAGTTGGCCCAAAACTCACCAAAATCCTCTCCATCATCTAGAGCGTTCGATCACGATCGCGTGACCGAAAACCGCACCTCATTTGGACTCTCCTAGCTCCCTCTATGCCTATATATAGACCCCTTCCCCGAAATCCGGATCTCCCTCGTCCGAAACCCTAAAAAATCGTCTCCGCGCGGCCGGACACGTCCGGACAGCGCTGGACACACCGCCGCCAGCCACTCCCGCGCAGCCACGTCACCGCCGCCGACCCGCGTGCCGCCGGGGCCCAACGGGCCCAGATCCGCCCCCCCGGGCCCATTCCCTCCGCGCCGCCCGAGACGGCCTCGTCCCCGCCCGAGCCGGCCGGCTCCTCCAGTCCGGCGCCGCCACCCACCATCTCCGACGCGCCGCCCCGCTGCTCAAGGCCGCGCCTCCGGCCGCCCCTCGCCGCCTCCTGCCTCGCCGACGTCGCGCCACCGCCCCGCCGCTCCGGGAAGCCGCGCCGGCGACCCCTCTCGCAGGATCCGCCGACCCCCTCGCCGGACTGCTTCCCTTTGGCGACCACCACACTCGCCGGCGATCCTCAGGCCGCGTGCAGCTACAGTACCCGTCAGACCCGATCTGGATTTAAGATCCAAAACTCGGTTGACTTTCTTTGCCTGAAACCCTAATATTTGCCCCTGTTCATCGTGCTATAACTCCGCATCCGTAGCTCCGTTTTGGGCATATAGCATATCAAAATGTTCATCTCAGAGAGTACATCATTTCATCTCATTGCATCATTTTCATTTGAGTTCATCTTGATGCCCGAAATGCTGGTAGAAGAGTGCTACTTGAGATAATTGTCAGATCTGCTGCTCCAATTAGATATTTGTCATTTTTGCCATGATTATTGTGTGCATGATATGCCCATGAGCTCTACATATGTTTTGTTAAGGGTTTTGCCATCTTTCCAGAGGTGCAACCCATGTATTTTTGTGATGTGTGTGGTGACTAGCACGAGCTTGCAAAGTGAGGCATTTGCTAATGCTGATTTCAGGGACTTAGCATTTCCACTAAGTCCTTGAGCTGTTTATCTCATATGGCCATATGTTCATGTTGTTTCCTAGTGATCTGTGCCTCTTTTGAGGATGATCAGTAAGGATATTTTGTTAACCTTGTAGTGCTCTATTCATCCATGTCTTTGTTTGCAATTATGGAGCACCCTATCTGAGTCAATTGAGCTCTGCTTTTGTCATTTCGTGAATCTGGGCAGATTGTCTACTTGTTAGCAATTTTGCCGAGGATGTTGTAGTTGATCCATGCATGCTATGATATTGTTCTTGCCATGTCTAGCTTGAATTTTGTGTATTCTTGATGGGTGTATGCTTAACTTGTCATGGCTTGCTCTGTAGTGAGTGCATCAAGCTCGTAAACATGCCTACTTGATATCTGTTTTCAGCATGCTCCAGTTTTCACCAAGTCTGAGAACTGATTATGTTTTTGCCATGTTCACATGCTTGCAATTGTATTTTCTGTTCCCTTTTGGCTCAAGGTCACTAAGGGACATTTGTTAAGCTCTTTGAGTAACTCCATGCCATGGTTTACTTTGCCATGTTCAGGTCCTGTAGCATGTAGTTTTGTTGCTCCGAAGAGTGCTATCTGATCTGAAATTCCAGACAAGTGTTAATTTCACTAAGTCTGAAATCTGTTTACCATATGCATTTTTGCCAGGCTTGTTTGAACCTGTTATTGGATGAATTGGCCGTGGCTCAGTGCTAGACTTTTGTTAAGAATCATGAATGCATCCCTGCCATGTATTTTGATGCCATGTTTGAGTGCTGTAGCATGTTCATCTTGTTGCATTTAGATGGCTACTTGCTGTAAATCGCAGACCGGTGTCATATTTGAATTGTTTCCCATTTCCAAACCGTAACTCCGTTTCCGGCGTTCTTTATATCGTTTTCAAGCGATTTTATCTCATCTTTCCAGTGGCACACTTGGATTTCCAAGTTGAGGCCAGGTTCATTCATTCCTTGTCAAATCTTGCATATGCATCACATATTGCATCCCGCATAGCATACCATCTTTGCATCATGTTGTTTGAGTTTGCACGTGGTTGATTGTGTCCTTGTTGCTTGTTTGTCTTGTTTGGGTAGAGCCGGGAGACGAGTTCGCTAACAAGGAGCCCGTTGAGTTTGTTTTCGAGGATCCAGTCAACTCTGACAACTTTGCAGACAAGATGATCATACCCTCAAAATCACTACTATCTTTGCTTTGCTAGATGCTCGCTCTTTTGCTATGCCTATGCTATGATGCCTACCACTTGCTTATCATGCCTCCCAAATTGCCATGTTCAGCCTCTAACCCACCATGTCCTAGCAAACCGTTGATTGGCTATGTTACCGCTTTCCTCAGCCCCTCTTATAGCGTTGCTAGTTGCAGGTGAAGTTTGGAGGCCGTTCCTTGTTGGAACATTATTTACTTGTTGGGATATCATTATATTGCCATGTTATCTTAATGCATCTATATACTTGGTAAAGGGTGGAAGGCTCGGCCTCTCACCTAGTGTTTTGTTCCACTCTTGCCGCCCTAGTTTCCGTCATATCGGTGTTATGTTCCCGGATTTTGCGTTCCTTACGCGGTTGGGTTATAAAGGGAACCCCTTGACAGTCCGCCTTGAATAAAACTCCTCCAGCAATGCCCAACCTTGGTTTTACCATTTGCCACCTAGCCTTTTCCCTTGGGTTTCACGGACTCAAGGGTCATCTTATTTTAAACCCCCCCGGGCCAGTGCTCCTCTGAGCGTTGGCCCAACCTAGAGCACCGTGTGGGGCCGTCCCTTGGAAACTTGGGTTACGTTGGCTCCCGTACGCTTAGCTTATCCGGTGTGCCCTGAGAACGAGATATGTGCAGCTCCTATCGGGATTTGTCGGCACAGTGGGTGGTGTTGCTGGACTTTTTTTACCATTGTCGGAGTTGTCTTGAAGAACCGGGATACCGAGTCTGATCGGAACGTCTCGGGAGGAGGTCTATTCCTTCGTTGACCATGAGAGCTTGTCATGGGCTAAGTTGGGACTCCCCTGCAGGGATTTGAACTTTCGAAAGCCGTGCCCGCGGTTATGGGCAGATGGGAATTTGTTAATGTCCGGTTGTAGATAACTTGAACCTTAACTTAATTAAAATGAATTCAACAGTGTGAGTTACCGTGATGGTCTCTTCTCGGCGGAGTCCGGGAAGTGAACACGGTGTTGGAGAAATGCTTGCCGCAGGATGCCCTCTAGTTTCTCGCTCGCGCTTTGCCTCCTCTTCTCGCTCTCTTTTGCGAACAAGATAGCCACCATATATGCTAGTCGCTTGCTGCAGCTCCACATATTTTTATCTTGCCTTACCTATAAGCTTAAATAGTCTTGATCGCGAGGTGCGAGATTGCTGAGTCCCTGTGGCTCACAGATTACTTCCATACCAGATGCAGGGCCTGACGATTCCGCTCCAGGTGACGCGCTTGAGTTCAAGTGGGAGTTCGACGAGGACTCTCAACGATACTACGTGTCTTTCCCTGATGATCAGTAGTGGTGCCTAGTTGGGGGTGATCGGGACCGTGTCGCATGTTGGGTTATCTTTTATTTTGGCGCCATAGTCGGGCCATGAGTGTTTGAATGTTGTAATGCTATTTATGTACTTTGATTGGCGTGGCGAGTGTAAGCCAACTATGTATCTCCCCTTTTGTTATATATATTACATGGGATGTTGTGATGATTCCCTAACTTGCGACATTGCTTTCAATGCGGTTATGTCTGTAAGTCGTGCCTCGACACGTGGGAGCTATAGCCGCATCGAGGGCGTTACAATGGAGGAGGATTAATGGGACACTTTGGCGTCAAGAAGACGGAGGATATACTTGCTACACATTTCTTTTGGCCAAAGATGAGACGGGATGTTGAGCGTTTTGTTGCTTGCTGCACTACATGTCAAAAAGCTAAGTCACAACTCAATCCTCATGGTTTATATATGCCTTTGCATGTACCTAGTGTTCCTTGGGAGGATATATCTATGGACTTTGTTTTAGGTTTACCTCGAACAAAGAAGGGGAGGGATAGCATATTTGTTGTCGTGGATAGGTTCTCGAAAATGGCACACTTTATACCATGTCATAAAAGCGATGATGCTGTTAATGTTGCTGATTTGTTCTTTCGTGAAATTATTCGCTTGCATGGTGTGCCAAATACTATTGTTTCAGATCATGATACTAAATTTCTTAGCCACTTTTGGAGAGGTTTATGGGCTAAGTTGGGGACAAACTGCTTTTTAGTACTACTTGTCACCCCCAAACTGATGGACAAACTGAAGTAGTCAATAGAACATTGTCTACTATACTTAGGGCTGTTTTGAAGAATAATAAGAAAATGTGGGAAGAATGCTTGCCTCATATTGAATTTGCTTATAACCGTTCATTGCATTCTACTACTAAGATGTGCCCTTTTGAAATTGTGTATGGTTTCCTACCTCGTGCACCTATTGATTTGTTGCCTCTTACATCTTCGGAGAAGGTTAGTTTTGATGCTAAAGAACGTGCTGAATTGATAATGCATATAAACTTGAGCTGCCTGCAGATTTTGGGGTTAGTCCCACTTTTAACATTGTAGATTTGAAGCCTTATTTGGGTGAGGAAGATGAGCTTTCATCGAGGATGACTTCATTTCAAGAAGGGGAGGATGATGAGGACATCAATACCATTTTTACACCCATAGCCCCTGATGTTACACATAATGGACCAATTACTAGAGCTCACACACGCCAATTGAATTATCAGGCACTTCCGTTTCTTGGTAACGATTCTAATGTTCATGAGAATATGATGCTGCCTAAAGTGGATACATTTGTTTTGCTTACAAATGAAGGGCCTAGCTTGGACAAGAAAGATGAACCTTGGAGCAAGTTCAGGCATGGAGATGATGGCATGCGCAAGGGGAACAAGAATGGAGTTACAAGTGATGATTCGAGGACTCTGAAGCCACCATAATGAGTGCATGAATCCTTGGACGAAATATACAAGATGCCACTTCATAAATTTCGTCCAGAGGCTATTCTAGGTGCTGTGTCACCTTATTATTGGGCCAGGCACATGTATTTTCGAAGTACTTAAGTATAGGCTGTTTTTAGAGTCCGTATGTGTGGGGAAACAAGAGTTAGGGTTGGTTTCGGACCCCTCCACCAAGGGCCACGAAATTCCCCCTCTCTCCTACATATATACAGCCCTTAGGGCATCATTTAGACTTTGGGTTTTGTTTAGATTAAAAAGTTCGGCATAGCTGCAACTTCGCGTACTTCGTTTGTGTTCAACGACCAGATCAAGGCGTCACAGAACCCCACCTTGATCAATAAAGTTTTCATCTTATATTCGCAATATCCAGATTGCAATCTTAGTTTCTTGCTTGTTCTTCGTTTGCTCGCAGGAAACAGACCCTCGTGGTCAGGTTGATCGTGCTCCGGTGTGGTCAATAACCCATCAGAAGTTGGTTTAGCGATTGCTAAGGTGCGACGTCTCGCACGTTCGTAGTCGGATCGTCAAGGTCGACTCTCACAGAAAACGATAGCCACCATCTCATCAAAACATCAGGACACCTTCGCCTCTATCATAAAGATCCGACCTCGGATCGAATAAAAAATCACCATGGGAAAGAGATGCCTTCGCCGTGTAGAAGTGGACGCTCACCAGGTACTCGTCGTCTTGAAGCTCAAAATTGGAACTCTCCAATGTCGCACCGTCTAGTGATTCCTTCAAAAAGAGCAAGGACAACAAACATTTGAAAAAACAAATGTGGTTAGCGTTAGTGCAAAACCAAGCATTCAAGAGGTAATTCACCAAACAAGTGTCGTCATCAAGCATAGCATAGGGTCATCGGCGTCTGGAGGCCGGACATAGGTCCCTTGGAAGTTGTCTCCAAAGGCGTCCTCCATATCTTCCCAGCTTCCGATAGAGTTTTCTGGGAGGCTGTTCGGCCACTGTCGGATGGCCCCTTGAGTTTTAGGGGAAGGTACATGATGGCGTGGAGGTCGTCACCGTGAGCCATGTGAAATGTGGAGAAGAAAATCTTCGATCCATACTACAGGGTCCGTGATGAGGACATGAATACAATTGTTACACCCACAGCCCCTGCTGCTATACATACTGGACCAATTACTAGAGCTCGTGCACACCAACTAAATTACCAGGTACTTTCGTTTCTTGGTAATGATTCTAATGTTCATGAGAATATGATGCTGCCTAAATTGGATACATTTGTTTTGCTTACAAATGAAGGGCCTAGCTTGGAGAAGGATGAACATTGGAGCAAGAACAAGCATGGAGATGATGGCATGCGCAAGGGGAACAAGAACGGAGTTACAAGTGATGATTTCAGGACTTTGAAGCCACCATAATGGGTGCATGAAGCCTTGGACAAAATATACAAGATGCCACTTCATAAATTTCGTCCCGAGGCTATTTTAGGTGCTGCGTCACCTTATTATTGGGCCAGGCCCATGTAATTTCGAAATACATAAGTATAGGCTATTTTTAGAGTCCGTATGTGTGGGGAAACAAGAGATAGGGTTGATTTCGGACCCCTCCACCAAGGGCCACGAAATTCCCCCCTCTTCCTCCATATATACAGCCCTTAGGGCATCGTTTAGACTTTGGGGGTTTTGTTTAGATTAAAAGTTCGCCATAGCTGCAACTTCGCGTACTTCGTTTGTGTTCAACGACCAGACAAAGGCGTCACAGAACCCCACCTTGATCAATAAAGCTTTCATCTTATATTCGCAATATCCAGATTGCTATCTTAGTTTCTTGCTTGTTCTTCGTTTGCTCGCAGGAAACAGACCCTCGTGGTCAGGTTGATCGTGCTCCGGCGTGGTCAATAACCTCTCGGAGTTGGTTGAGCGATTGCTAAGGCGCGACGTCCTCGCACGTTCGTAGTCGGATCGTCAAAGTCGACTTCCACCAAAGCGATATCCATCATCTCATCGAAAGATGGGACACCTTTGCCTCTATCAAGTGGTATCAGATTTCCAGGTTGCTCGGTGAGATTTTACAGTTTTTCGTAGTTTAGATCGAGTCTGTTCTTCATACCTACAGTCCACGAAAAAGCCACAAAAAAAAATTAGGGTTAGTTCATCATATCCGAACCAATCTGAGCCTTTGCATAATCTTTTTAGGGTTTTGCTTTGTTGAATTTGCGGTTGCATCGTCGTTTCTAGTTGCTGGTCTTAGAGTCTAGTCTTTTAGAGTTTCGAGTTCTGGTCATAAGTTGTCACGCCGCCGCCGCACCATCATCATCACCCCTGCCATCTACCACCACCGCTTATCCGCCACCGCTTCGAATCCGTATCCATATACCACCACAGCTGTCATATACCACCACCGCTGCCATCTACCACCATATATCCACCACCAATCCGAGTTCTTGTCATATTAGGGTAGCCACGCTCCGTTTAGGCCCAAAATTTTTCGAAAACGCATTTTTCGAAAAAAATTCTGGCTATCCTATTTTTAGGTGTTTCTGAGTGTTTTGAGACAGGTGCCATTATAGGAAGTTTTTTTTGACCCGTTTCCATTTTTTGGGTCCCGGCAGTCGAAAAAAAATAATTGTCGAAAAAAAAAATTTCGTGCCCATCCTGTCAGTTTGACCGAGGAAGAGTTTTGAGACACTCGCCATTATAGTGCTTTTTCGCAAAAAAAAAGCAGCGCAAAAAAAAAGAGCGCAAAAAAAAAGAGCGAAAAGAAAAATTTCAGAGTGTGCTTTTCCCTTGTTTACGTGCCGCGCCGTGATTTTGTTGGTGTTCTAGGCTCGCGTCTTTAGCACAGTCTAGCCTAGGACCAGCACAGTACCGTCATTGAGCGTTTATTCAACTTTGCATCTCTGAATTGATTATTGCTGACCCTTTTTGCTACCATACTATAAGCCTTCCCAGCTCCACATACATCTACGTCGTGTGTTTGACTCTCCCTGGTAATCGCTCTATCCAAGCTTTGAGAGTTTTTTGACTACAACGGTTGCCGATCACCGCCTGCTGCTGGGTAAGAACTGGTAAGAATTTGAGATTTGCTTGTCGGATTTGTGATACACCACCACCACTTCTTAGTAGTCTGTAGGATCATATTCTTGTGTGTTTCTATTGCTGCTAACCATGCCAGGATCACAAGCCGACGAGATTGACTGGGAGAACTTATCGAACAAGGAGCTTCATGATAAGTTTCAGCAAATGATGACTGAACAGGTACAAGATGTGCTGAACAATTTTGAAGAGGCCATGGAGAAGATCACTGGCCTTGAGAAGACGTTCGAAACAAAGCTCGATAACAAATTTAATGAACTGCTTGCGCATCTTCCACCACCGGCGGAACCTGTCGCACCTCTGCAACAACAACAACTACGCCCCCTTCCGAATCAGTATGGACGACCACAGCGTGTTCCTATTGAGCCAGCACAAAATTCTGGTGCCGCTGCTACTGCTGTTGGTGTTTCTTTGGCTCCTGCTACTGCTGCTGCTGGTACCCAGGAGGATGATGAGTATGCGGGCGATTATGAGGATGAGGTTGATCAAAATCAGATCTACGAGCAGCCACCAGCACCACCACCAGCAGGTCGACCTCAGGTATATATTCGTAATGGTAGGCCTGCACCACCACCTCAGGTACGAGATGATGTCCATATTCCTAAACTGAAATTGAATATTCCACCATTTGAGGGTAGATATGTTCCTGATATATATCTTACTTGGGAGTTAGAAACTGAACAACGATTTACATGTTTACAATATCCTGAGGAGAGACGAGTTGCTGCTGCTGTTTGTGCTTTCACTAGTTTTGCATGTGTATGGTGGTCTGAACATTGTAGATTATATCCTATTCCAACTACTTGGGCTGCTTTGAAAACTGCTATGCGTACGCGTTGGGTTCCACCATATTATCAACGTGAATTGCTTCAAAAATTGCAGCGTTTAAGACAAGGGAAAAAATCTGTAGAAGAATATTATCAGGAATTACAGACTAGCATGATTAGATGTGGTATTGTTGAGGAGAATGAAGCTATGCTTGCACGTTTTCTGGGTGGATTAAATAGAGAGATTCA
Organism: Triticum aestivum; assembly: GCF_018294505.1. Taxonomy (NCBI): domain Eukaryota; kingdom Viridiplantae; phylum Streptophyta; class Magnoliopsida; order Poales; family Poaceae; genus Triticum; species Triticum aestivum. The sequence goes on along the minus strand of NC_057803.1, from coordinate 326,893,730 downwards.
GACCATTCTAGACTATAAGGAGTATACTAATATCACTCGTTTATTCCATCTTGCTTGTAAAGCTGAACGTGAAGTGCAGGATCGACAAGCATTGGGGCGAACTAACTTTTCTGCAGGCCGACCTTCATCATGGACACCGCGTGCATCTTCTACTTCAACTGCACCAGCACCTCAATTAGGTGCCTCCTCCAGTCGTGATACAAGAAAACAGGCACAACTACCATTATCTGCCAAGAGTGCACCTGCTGGGCCTGCACGGAGTTCTTCTTCTTCCATGGCATCAACAGGGCACACAAGTGATATTATTTGTCGTTGTTGTAAGGGAGGAGGTCATTATGCGAGAGAATGCAAATCTCCGCGTGTGATGATTGCTACCGCGGATGGTGGATATGAGTCCGCTAGTGACTATGATGAGGAGACTTTGGCTCTTATTACACGTGAAGAACATGGTGGAGATGATTCTGATCATGAGACGCAATACATGGCTCCTGAAGACGCTGACAGGTATGAATGTTTAGTTGCTCAACGTGTTTTGAGTGTGCAGGTCACACAAGCTGAGCAAAATCAGAGGCACAATTTGTTCCATACCAAGGGAGTTGTGAAGGAACGTTCTGTGCGCGTCATCATAGACGGAGGTAGTTGCAACAACTTGGCTAGCATGGAGATGGTGGAGAAGCTTTCTCTCACCACAAGACCACATCCACATCCTTACTACATCCAATGGTTCAACAACAGCGGCAAGGTTAAGGTAACACGTACTGTTCGTGTGCATTTTAGTATCTCTACATATGCTGATTATGTTGATTGTGATGTGGTACCTATGCAAGCATGTTCCTTATTACTTGGTAGACCATGCCAATTTGATAAAAATTCTGTACACCATGGTAGAAACAATCACTATACTCTTGTTCATAAGGATAAAAATATTACTTTGCTTCCTATGACTCCTGATTCCATTTTGAAAGAAGATATTAATAGAGCTAATAAAGCAAAACAGGAGAAGAATAAGAGTGAAAATCAGATTGTGGCAAAAGAATTTGAGCAACAAATGAAGCCTAATAATAAACCATCTAGTGTTGCTTCTGAAATTAAATTGAAAAGTGCATGTTTATTTGCCACCAAATCTGATATTGATGAGCTAGATTTCAGCAAATCTGTTTGCTATGCTTTTGTGTGAAAAAGAGGCATTATTTTCATTCGAGGACGTGCCTTCCTCTTTGCCTCCTGCTGTCACTAACATTTTGCAGGAGTTCGCTGACGTATTTCCACAAGACGTGCCACCGGGATTACTACCTATTCGAGGGATTGAGCATCAGATTGACTTAATTCCCGGTGCTTCACTGCCAAACCGTGCACCATACCGTACCAATCCAGAGGAGACGAAGGAGATTATGCGTCAAGTACAAGAGCTTCTCGACAAAGGTTATATACGCGAATCCCTTAGTCCTTGTGCTGTTCCTATTATTCTAGTGCCGAAAAAGGATGGTACATCACGTATGTGTGTTGATTGTAGAGGCATTAATAATATTACTATTCGTTATCGTCATCCTATTCCTAGGCTAGATGATATGCTTGATGAATTGAGTGGCTCTACAATATTCTCCAAAGTTGATTTGCGTAGTGGCTACCATCAAATTCGTATGAAATTGGGAGATGAATGGAAAACAGCATTTAAAACTAAGTTTGGATTATATGAGTGGTTAGTCATGCCTTTTGGGTTAACTAATGCACCTAGTACTTTCATGAGATTAATGAACGAAGTTTTACGTGCTTTCATTGGACGATTTGTGGTAGTTTACTTTGATGACATACTGATTTATAGCAGATCTTTGGAAGAACATTTGGAACATTTACGTGATGTTTTTATTGCTCTACGTGATGCACGTTTGTTTGGTAACCTTGGGAAGTGCACCTTTTGCACCGACCGAGTATCTTTTCTTGGCTATGTTGTTACTCCACAGGGAATTGAAGTTGACAAAGCCAAGATTGAAGCTATTGAGAGTTGGCCGCAGCCCAAAACGGTCACACAAGTGAGGAGTTTTCTTGGCCTCGCTGGATTCTATAGGCGTTTTGTGAGAGATTTCAGCACCATTGCTGCACCTCTCGACGAGCTTACAAAGAAGGATGTGCCTTTTGTTTGGGGTACCGCACAGGAAGAAGCCTTCACGGTATTGAAAGATAAGTTGACACATGCTCCTTTACTCCAACTTCCTGATTTTAATAAAACTTTTGAGCTTGAATGTGATGCTAGTGGAATTGGATTAGGAGGTGTGTTATTACAAGATGGCAAACCTGTTGCATACTTTTCTGAAAAATTGAGTGGGCCTAGTCTGAATTATTCTACTTATGATAAAGAATTATATGCTCTTGTTCGGACTTTAGAAACATGGCAACATTATTTATGGCCCAAATAATTTGTTATACATTCTGATCATGAATCTTTGAAACATATTAAAAGTCAAGCTAAACTGAATCGTAGACATGCTAAATGGGTTGAATTCATTGAGACTTTCCCTTATGTCATTAAACACAAGAAGGGAAAAGAAAATGTTATTGCTGATGCATTGTCTCGTCGCTATACTATGCTTTCACAACTTGACTTCAAAATATTTGGTTTGGAGACCATCAAAGATCAATATGTGCATGATGCTGATTTTAAAGATGTAATGCAGAATTGTAAAGAAGGAAGAATGTGGAACAAGTTTGTCGTTAACGATGGATTTGTGTTTCGTGCTAACAAGCTATGCATTCCAGCTAGCTCCGTTCGTCTTTTGTTGTTGCAGGAGGCGCATGGAGGAGGATTAATGGGACACTTTGGCGTGAAGAAGACGGAGGACGTACTTGCTACACATTTCTTTTGGCCAAAGATGAGACGTGATGTTGAGCGTTTTATTGCTCGATGCACTACATGTCAAAAAGCTAAGTCACGACTCAATCCTCATGGTTTATATATGCCTTTGCCTGTACCTAGTGTTCCTTGGGAGGATATATCTATGGACTTTGTTTTAGGTTTACCTCGAACAAAGAAGGGGAGGGATAGCATATTTGTTGTCGTGGATAGATTCTCGAAAATGGCACACTTTATACCATGTCATAAAAGCGATGATGTTGTTCATGTTGCTGATTTGTTCTTTCGTGAAATTATTCGCTTGCATGGTGTGCCAAATACTATTGTTTCAGATCGTGATACTAAATTTCTTAGCCACTTTTGGAGATGTTTATGGGCTAAGTTGGGGACTAAACTGCTTTTTAGTACTACTTGTCACCCCCAAACTGATGGACAAACTGAAGTAGTCAATAGAACGTTGTCTACTATGCTTAGGGCTGTTTTGAAGAATAATAAGAAAATGTGGGAGGAATGCTTGCCTCATATTGAATTTACTTATAATCGTTCATTGCATTCTACTACTAAGATGTGCCCTTTTGAAGTTGTGTATGGTTTCCTACCTCGTGCACCTATTGATTTGTTGCCTCTTCCATCTTCGGAGAGGGTTAATTTTGATGCTAAAAAACGTGCTGAATTGATTTTAAAAATGCATGAGTTAACTAAGGAAAACATTGAGCGTATGAATGCTAAATATAAACTTGCTGGAGATAAGGGTAGAAAACATGTTGTGTTTGCACCTGGAGATCTTGTTTGGTTACATTTGCGTAAGGACAAATTTCCTGATTTGCGCAAATCAAAGCTAATGCCACGTGTTGATGGTCCCTTTAAGGTGTTAGAGAAAATAAATGATAATGCATATAAACTTGAGCTGCCTGCAGATTTTGGGGTTAGTCCCACTTTTAACATTGCAGACTTGAAGCCTTATTTGGGTGAGGAAGATGAACTTCCGTCGAGGACGACTTCATTTCAAGAAGGGGAGGATGATGAGGACATCAATACAATTGTTACACCCACAGCCCCTGCTGCTATACATACTGGACCAATTACTAGAGCTCGTGCACGCCAACTAAATTACCAGGTACTTTCGTTTCTTGGTAACGATTCTAATGTTCATGAGCATATGATGCTGCCTAAATTGGATACATTTGTTTTGCTTACAAATGAAGGGCCTAGCTTGGAGAAGGATGAACATTGGAGCAAGAACAAGCATGGAGATGATGGCATGCGCAAGGGGAACAAGAACGGAGTTACAAGTGATGATTTCAGGACTTTGAAGCCACCATAATGGGTGCATGAAGCCTTGGACGAAATATACAAGATGCCACTTCATAAATTTCGTCCCGAGGCTATTTTAGGTGCTGCGTCACCTTATTATTGGGCCAGGCCCATGTAATTTCGAAATACATAAGTATGGGCTATTTTTAGAGTCCGTATGTGTGGGGAAACAAGAGATAGGGTTGATTTCGGACCCCTCCACCAAGGGCCACGAAATTCCCCCCTCTTCCTCCATATATACAGCCCTTAGGGCATCGTTTAGACTTTGGGTTTTGTTTAGATTAAAAGTTCGCCATAGCTGCAACTTCGCGTACTTTGTTTGTGTTCAACGACCAGACAAAGGCGTCACAGAACCCCACCTTGATCAATAAAGCTTTCATCTTATATTCGCAATATCCAGATTGCTATCTTAGTTTCTTGCTTGTTCTTCGTTTGCTCGCAGGAAACAGACCCTCGTGGTCAGGTTGATCGTGCTCCGGCGTGGTCAATAACCTCTCGGAGTTGGTTTAGCGATTGCTAAGGCGCGACGTCCTCGCACGTTCGTAGTCGGATCGTCAAAGTCGACTTCCACCAAAGCGATATCCATCATCTCATCGAAAGACGGGACACCTTTGCCTCTATCAGTCCGTCGTACCATCATATGATTCAATGTTCACAGGTTTAAACCCTTCGGGGAACTGATGTTCCATCACTTTGCCGGTGAAGCATAGGGGGTGTGCGACGCCTCTGTATCGGGCGATATCGCGACATAGTTCGGACGAAGGCCGTATGCGGTTGTCAGCCCGTGTGAGGTTGTGTCTACCACGCCAGGTCTGATGGCCGTCCTCGTGCGTGGAGCACGCCCCTTCGATCCATAGATTGATCTTGTTAGACCTGTTCTATTGTCCAGGTCCTTGCGTAAGTCGTAGGTATAGCCCAGGGCCGTTTCCTTCTTGCCCTGATGGCGGGGTGGCGCGGGCTGGTGTTCGGCATGAGTAGCTGGTCTATCCCGTCCCCGTGGCGGCCAGTCAGGCTCGTCAGCAGTTTTATGCTTTGGCGGTATGGGCTCAAGGGCCTCGTCGTCGAATTGAGGTAGTAGCTTGCGCTGCGGGTAACTCTTAGTTGGGCGTTCGAGGCCGTATTCCTCAGCTGCCAGGACATCAGTCCATCTTCCATTGAGTAAATCCAGATCAGGTTGAAGCTGATGCTACATCCTTTTCAGGCTTCTTGCAGTTGCTATTAGCCTGCGCTTAAAGCGCTCTTGCTCGAGGGGCTCCTCTGGCACGATAAAGTCTTCGTTGACGAGGCTCATGTCCTCTTCGGAGATCAGTAGGTAGTTACTATCCTCCGAGTCTTCGTTCCCAATTGGATCATCGGGGTTAACTTGTCCATCCTCCCAATCATCTTGTTCGGATGTTGGCTCGACAGGGGCTTCGGGGTCTTCGGTGTTCTCCGGAGTGTATTTGTCTTCGGTTCCGGTATTACTGTCTTTTTCACGACGCGATTTTGAGCAGCGCCGCTGACGTCGATGCTTTGGAGGTGCTTCGACAGGTTTGTCCTCAACCGGATCCTTCTTGTCGTCATCGTCATCCTCTTTGGGTGTATCCATCATGTATACGTTCTGTGTGGAGGTGGCCGTCCAACTTCCGGTAAACGGAAGGTTTTGGCCTTGATCATCTCCGGCATCGTCGTCCATACCGTCGATGTCTTCGGAGGCATAGTCCAGCATGTCGGTTAGATCTTCGACAGTGGCTATGAAGTGGGTGGTGGGTGGGACGTAAAATTCTCTGCCCTCAGCCCCTAGTCTAGGCTGGGCGTAATTCAAAAGCGATTCCTCTTTAATGGCGAGGGATCGCATTAAGTCCAGAGCCTCATTTAGGAGCGAGGTTTGGACAGAGAAGCGAGAGTTCAGCGAGCCAACCGGGGGGTTCTCCTGGCCGCGCATGCGTGTTGCGAACCTCGAGAGTTCAGATTTAGAGTTTGAAGGAGAGTCCGCCGCTTTAGCGACAAAGGGAGTTCTGTTCGTCTGTGGGCTTGTTGATGACGTCGTCCCCTCCGGATCTCCGGTAGTGAGTTCCATAATTGCGGGGAGTCCGGCGGGCTCTAAATTCCCGTATTCGGGCGCGGTGGTCTACTCTGGATCTAAGGCCACATCGGCAGTCGGGGCCACGAATCCTTTGAAGATCGAGTCTCCTCGGATATCAGCAACGTAGTTTAGGTTCTTGAAACTGATCTGATGACCAGGGGCGTAGCTGTCGATCTTCTCAAGGTGGCCAATCAATTTGGCATGCAGTGCGAAGCCACCGAATATGAAGATTTGGCCGGGGAGAAAAGTCTCCTCTGAACCGGCATCGTTGTAGGTAATCGAGCGAGCCATCGAACCTTCTATCGACAGCACAGAGGAACTCTCAATGAAAGCACCTATGTTGGTGTCAAAACCGGCCAATCTCGGGTAGGGGGTCCCGAACTGTGCGTCTGAGGATCAAAAGTAACAGGAGGCAGTGGACACGGTGTTTACCTAGGTTCGGGCCCTCTTAATGGAGGTAATACCCTACTTCCTGCTTGATTGACTTTGATGAGTATAGGGGTTACAAGAGTTGATCTACCTTGAGATCGTAATGGCTAAACCCTAGATGTCTAGCTTGTATGATTGTGATTGTCTCTACGGACTAAACCCTTCATTTTATATAGACACTGGAGGAACCTAGGGTTGTATAGAGTCAGTTTACAAAGAAAGGAATCTTCACATCCGAAAGCCAAGCTTGCCATCCACGTAAAGGAGAGTCCCATACGGATACGGGGGAAGGCCCTTCGATCTTGTATCTTCTTGGCCCATCAGTCCAGCCCATGTATAGCTCGGACGCTCGGGGACCCCTTAATCCAGGACTCCCTCTGCAAGGACATTCAACATCACTTGAGGCTCAATATTTTCCTTCCGCTTCTCCTGTTTCCCAGATGAGATTCATCTGTCTATTTACCATGTATGATGCTACTTTCCAAAGGTTTTCAATGTTGCATGTGAAACTTGGTGCTGTTGTGTAATGGCGTAACTAAGTGTTGAAGCTATCTGATGCAATTTGATTATGAAATCCTGGTTGCCATTATACATATATGAAATATCTGGTTTGTTTTATAAAAAATGTCAATTTGATTACTACATGGATTATCAATAATAGGCTAATTACCCTGCTTATTGGGGTTTTCTATTGCAGATGATTACTCAGACAGCACCGTGGGCGATGAACTCAAAAAACCCACACGGTTTCTAGAAAGTAGGCGTGTTCGATCAATTAACAATCACACATGGCTTCCGGCAGAGAACTGTTTGCCTTAGGCCACCTTGCACAAACGTTTCCACACAAAAAACTGTGTGTGATATACATATGAACGGAAATGTTTTTCTGGGATTCACCATGTGGGATGTACATACGAACGGAAACGATTGGGTTTCGATGCCTCGCCCGATCGCACACAAGCTCATTTTGCCCTAGCATGTGGGGCCAGAGGGCCTATACCTGACGGTTTATGGGTCGTGTGGGGAGGACCCCCCCTATCGCACACACTCACTTGGTGACGATTTAAAACTCCATCGCAAAAATGGGGTAAAAACCGTTTGTATAGCACGTAACTCCACTTGTGAAGGTATAGTGGGAATTCCCGGATCTCCAAGTTTTTTAGGTAATCCATCCTTAAAAGAATAATTAGCAAGCATGGTGGAGATTTCAAATTCCGGTATTTTCTCTCATTGGTGATGATGTCTTTCATATATTTTGCATAAGGGGCCATCTTTAAGATATCAGTCAAACGAGTTTGCAAAATGACTGGCCTAAGCATTTTAGCAAAGCGTTCAAATTCTTCCTCATCTTTCTTCTTAGTTGATTTAGGTGAAAATGGCATGGGTTGTGAACCCATGGTTCTCTTTCCTTACCATGTTTCCAAGTAATGAAGTCTCTTTCATCTTATCTTTTATTCTTGGGTTGTGGGTTAGCAAGATAAACAGTTGGTTCTATTTCAACATCATTGTCTAGTTCTTTATTATTTGTTTGAGTGTCTTCATGAACCTCATCATTATCTTTTTCATTATCAGAAGGCGAGTGTTCATTTCCAGATTGAGTTTTAGCATCAGAAATAGAAACATGATTATTATCTTCAGGAGGTTTTTCTACTTCAGGTTCCCTTGAGGTATGCAAAGTCCTATCATTTTTCTTTTTCTTTTTAGAAGGACTAGGTGCATTAGTATTAATTGTTTGGGAGTCTTGTTCAATTCTTTTAGGGTGTCCCTCAGGATAAAGTCGTTCCTGAGTCATTTTACCTCCTCTAGTCATTACTCTAACAGCATGATCATTGACAGTATTGTTCATTTCATCAAGCAATTCTCTTTGAGATTTAGCAACTTGTTCTAGTTGAGTTTGAACCATAGAGGCATGCTTTCCTACACCTCTAAAATCATTTACAATTCTAAAAAGAAAGTCACTCAAGCGAGCAATCATATCAGATTGTATTTCAATTGTTTACATTTGCATTGAAGTGATCTTGCTTTCTAATGTAATTATCAAACTCATAAAGGCATTGACTAGGATGCATATTATAATCGTTGTCATTATCATTGAATTTCATTAAAGAATTTACCTCTACCACCTTAAGTGGTGGTGGTGTATAAAGCCCATGTATTTCTTCAATAGGAGGTAAATTTTTGACATCCTCAGCGTTAATACCTTTTCTTTCATAGATTTCTTTGCCTCTTGCATATTTTCGGGACTGGGATATAAGATACCCCTCTTCTTGAAGGGAATATGCCCTAGAGGCAATAATAAAGTTGTTATTTATATTTCCTTATATCATGATAAATGTTTATTATTCATGCTAGAGTTGTATTAACCGGAAACTTAGTACATGTGTGAATACATAGACAAACAGAGTGTCCCAAGTATGTGATGAAGACTCAACTAGATGGCGAGTCGTTCGTCGGCCCGATCTTTCATGATACTGGCAATAGCACAAGAAATTCCGATCGAGCAAATATGCAAGACCGTAAGATCAAAAGAAACTAGAGTTGAGTAGATTAGATCGGCTCCACGCGCAGCCGCAACAAAATCCCAATGGATCAGCAACGAAGACAATATTTGGTGTCCCTCGACATAGGACGTTTTCTGACTATTATTGAACTCACGATGAAACAAAACTTGACCTTCTTTACACGGTGTATCCCTGCTTTTATAACGTGCGCGCAAGCACTTCTCAACCGACTCCATGTAAGCGAATCTGAAACGGACTCTCCTATCCAAACAAAATAAGATTTGACTAATTAATACTCCGGCAACGCTGATCACCTTCCAACTAACCTAGACTTAAAACGTATACATAACTAGTACTTGTGCAACCTTTGGACTCTACTATAATACCAAGCTAACAAAACTAGTATTTCTTGTGCCGATCGGATCACAGCTTCTTCGGTGGAGTCCTAAAATTTGGTTTAACTTCATCTTGCGGTGGAGAAATCTGAAGTATCATAGAACCAATCTGTATATATGAAAAAGCTTCTAAAATACCAGCTTCTTTCCCTTTTGGAACTGTCACGGTCAACTTCTCATGCATCGGTGTAACTTTAATATTTCTTGGACGAGTGACAGTAGTCTTGGCATAGATGGTCACATCATCATGCCTCTACTTGACTAGCTCGTTAATTAAAGATGGTTAAGTTTCCTAGCCATGTACATGTGTTGACATTTAATGAACGGGATCACATCATTAGAGAATGATGTGATGGACAAGACCCATCCGTTAGCTTAGCACAATGATCGTTTAGTTTTATTGCTACTGCTTTCTTTATGACTTATACATGTTCCTCTGACTATGAGATTATGCAACTCCCGAATACTGGAGGAACACCTTGTGTGCTATCAAACGTCACAACATAACTGGGTGGTTATAAAGATGATCTACAAGTGTCTCCAATGGTGTTTATTGAGTTGGCATAGATCGAGATTAGGATTTGTCACTCTATCTATCGGAGAGGTATCTATGGGCCCTCTCAGTAATGCACATCACTATAAGCCTTGCAAGCAATGTGACTAATGAGTTAGTTGCGGGATGATGCATTATGGAGCGAGTAAAGAGACTTGCCGATAACGAGATTGAACTAGGTATTGAGATACCAACGATCAAATCATGGGCAAGTAACATACCGATGACAAAGGGAACAACGTATATCGTTATGCGGTTTGACCGATAAAGATCTTCGTAGAATATGTAGGAACCAATATGAGCATCCAGGTTCCACTATTGGTTATTGACTGGAGATGTGTCTCGGTCATGTCTACATAGTTCTCGAACCCGTAGGGTCCGCACGCTTAATGTCTGTGACGATTTGTATTATGAGTATGTGATTTGATGACCAAAGTTTGTTCGGAGTCCCGGATGAGATCGGGGACATGACGAGGAGTCTCGAAATGGTCCAGACGTAAAGATAGATATATTGGAAGGCTATATTCGGACATCAGAAAAAGTTCCGAGTGATTCGGGTATTTTTTGGAGTACCAGAGAGTTACGGGAATTCGTATTGGGCCTTAATGGGCCATACGGTAAAGGAGAGAAAGGCGTCAAGGGTGGCCGCGCCCCTTCCCCATGGACTGGTCTGAATTAGACTAGGGAAAGGGGGTGCCCCTTCCTTCCTTCTCCTTCTCCCTTCCCTTTTTCCTATTCCATGTGGGAGGTGGAATCCTACTAGGACTAGGGAGTCCTAGTAGGACTCCACACTTTGGGCGCGCCCTATGAGGGCCGGCCTCCTCCTCCCTCCATCCTCTATATACGTGGCCAGGGGGCACCCCATAGACACACAAGTTGATCATTGATCCCTTAGCCGTGTGCGGTGCCCCCTCCACCATAATCCACCTTGGTCATATCGTAGTGGTGCTTTGGTGAAGCCCTGTTCTGGTAGCATCATCGTCACCGTCATCACGTCGTCGTGCTGACGAAGCTCTCCCTCGACACTCAGCTGGATTGAGAGTTCGTGGGACGTCACCGAGCTGAAGTTGTGCAGATCGCGGAGGTGTCGTACTTTCGGTACTAGGATCAGTCGAATCATGAAGACATATGACTACATCAACCGCGTTGTCATAACGCTTCCGCTTACGGTCTACGAGGGTACATGGACAACACCCTTCCCTTCTGGTTGCTATGCATCACCATGATAGATCTTGTGTGTGCATAGAATTTTTTTGAAATTACTGAGTGGTATTAGAGCCAGGTCTATGCGTAGATGTTACATGCACGAGTAGAACACAAAGGAGTTGTGGGCGTGGGTATATACATATTGCTTGCCGTCACTAGTTGATTCTTGATTCAGCGGTATTGTTGGATGAAGCGGCTCAGACCGACATTATGCGTACGCTTACGCAAGACTGGTTCTACCGACATGCTTTGCACACAGGTGGCTGGTGGGTGTGAGTTTCTCCAACTTTAGTTGAATCGGATTCAATGAACAGGGTTCTTTCTGAAGATCAAAAAGCAATCACTATACCGCGTTGTGGTTTTTGATGCGTAGGTAAGAACGGTTGTAACACCCTGGATGTAACTTGCCATATTTGTACTCCAACTCTTGCCATTTTCGGCTTTAAGTTATGAGATTCCTTCGTGGTTGGGTTTTGTCTTCGTTTTGCATTTTGTGCATGTCATGCATTTCATATCATGTCATCATGTGCATCTCTTTTGCATACGTGTTTGTCTCATGCATCCGAGCATTTTCCCCGTTGTCCATTTTGCAATCCGACACTCCTACGTGCACCGGCGTCCCCTTTTGTCTCTTTTCGTGAGCGGGTGTTAAACTTTCTCGGAATGGACCGAGATTTTCCAAGTGGCCTTGGTACACCACCGGTAGACCACCTGTCAAGATTCATGCCATTTGGAGTCCGTTTGATACTCCAACGGTTAACCGGGGAACCATAAAGGCCTCATGTGTGTTGCAGCCCAACACCCTCCAAAGTGGCCCAATAACCCATCCAAACCTCTCCCATATCCTCCGTCGTCGGATCACGATCGCATGGCCGAAAACTACACCTCAGTTGGACACTCCCACCTCCTTCTACCTATAAATAGGTGCTCCCCTCTGAAAATTCGCGCAGATGAAACCCTACCATCGCTCCCCTCGCGCCGCCGGACGTTTCTTCCTCCGCCACCGGACATGTCCGCCTCCACGCACCTTCGGCCAATGGGAAGCCGCCACATCAGTGCCGTCGCCCCCGCGACCTATCACTGCGCACCACCTCGCTCGCGCCCGCGTCCTCTCCCTCCTTCCCGCCGCCAGGCCCGCCGTGGCCCAGGTCGGGCCCTCCCGGCCCGTGCGCCCAAGCCGGCCGCTCGCCGCCGCTCGCTCGTTCGCCCGCCTCCTCGCGTCGCTCGCCTGCGCCTCCATGCTCCCCGCCGCCGACCTCGCCCGCCGCGCGCCGCCGCTCTACGCCGTCGTCGGTTGTCGCTCCACGCCGCCGACCGCCTCCTCCCACGACCCCGCACCGCCGCCTCCTCCTCCCCAGCGTCGGATCTGCTCCGGGCACCTCCTCGCCAGCGCCCCCGCACTACTCCAGTGTCTTTCTCCGGCAAGTACTCCGGTGAACCTCGGGATCCGCGTCAAGAGCAAACCCTAGATCTGGAGGTCCAGATTTCCTCTAAGTCATTTTATTTTTGCATTCTGAAGCCCTGTTCAACATGCCATAACTCCTCATCTGTAGATCCGTTTTGAATGCATGATACATCAAAATGTTCATCATGATGTGCTCTTCATTTTGTTCCATTGTGACATACTGATTTGAGTCCATCTTGATGCCCAAATGACTGATGCAAGAGTGCTATAAAATGTTAGGTGTTGATTCTTAGCAGAGTATGAGCATTTGTCATTTTTGCTACATTTGTTGTGTGCTGCATATGGGCATGTGCTTTACATGTGTTTTGATCTATGCCATGCCATCTTTACAGAGGTGTATGCCATGTATTTTTGTGATCTTTCGGCTGACTAGAACAAGCAGGCAAAGTAGCTCTCATGATATTGCTGATTTCTCTGCTGATATTTTTATGCCATGTATTCATGTTGCTACAGAGAGATCCATGCTTTGTTTGAGTATCTTCAGTAAGGATGATTTGTACATATGGTTGTGCTCTATCCATCAATGCCCCTCTTTGCATTTATGGAGTGCCCTAGCATGACACAATCTTGCTCTACTTTTGCTATAAAATGTTCCTCGCAGATTGTTTACATGTTAATCAATTTTGCCATGGTTGTTGTAGTTGATCCATGCATGCTATGAGCTTGTTCTTTCCATGGTTAGCTTCATGAACATGTCTTCTTGCTGGTAATATGCTTATCTTGTCATGCAATGCCTTGTGATGAGTGAATCGAGCTCACAAAGATGCCTTCATAATTCTGTTTATGCCATGCTCAGTTTTCTGCTAAGTATCAATCTGTTAACGAAACTTGCTTTACATGGGTGCCATCATATCTTCTGATCCTTTTTGGATTATGGTCAGTAAGGGATTTTTGTTCTATGCTTTGAGTAGATTCATGCCATGCCTTTCTTTGCATGTTTTGTTCCTGTAGCATGTTGTTTGCTTGCTCTAAACATTGCTTCCTGATGTTAATTCCTGGCATGTTATTATTTTCAGCAAGTCTGTGAAGCTGATATCTTTTGCACTTTTGCCATGCTTGTTTGAACCTGTTCTAGTGTGTTTTAGCCGTAGCTCAGTGTTCATCTTTTGTCAAGCATCTTGAGTAGATCACTGCCATGTGCTTTGTTGCTATGTTGGAGTGCATTAGCTTAGTTTCTTGTTGCATTCTAGATGGCATCGTGTTGTTAATCACAGAATTGTGTCATTCTTGTTTTGCTTGCCATTTGCAAACCGTGCATCCGATTCCGGTGATCTTTATATCGATTTCGACCGAAATCATCTCATATTTCCAGCGGCACACTTGGTTTTCCAAGTTTATGCCTTGATCAATCTTTTCCTTCCAGAGCACGCATATGCATTGCATATCACATCTCGCATATCATGCCATGTTTTGAATCATGTTGCTTGCGCATTGCACCGTGATTGATTGTTGGTCTTTTGCTTGTGTGCTTGACTTGGGTAGAGCCGGGAGACGAGTGCGTGATCGAGGAACCGTTGAGTACGCTTACAAGGATCAAGCTTTCGTCAACTCGGAGAACTTTGCAGGCAAGATGACCATACCCTCGAAATCACTTCTATCTTTGCTGGCTAGTTGTTTGCTCTATTGCTATGCCGAGATACCTACCACTTGCTATGTCATGCCTCCCATATTGCCATGTCAAGTCTCTAACCCACCTTTCCTAGCAAACCGTTGTTTGGCTATGTTACCGCTTAGCTCAGCCCCTCTTATAGCGTTGCTAGTTGCAGGTGAAGATGGAGTTTGTTCCATGTTGGAACATGGATATTGTTCGGATATCATTATTATATCTTATTTACTTTAATGCACCTATATACTTTGATGAGGACATCAATACAATTGTTACACCCACAGCCCCTGCTGCTATACATACTGGACCAATTACTAGAGCTCGTGCACGCCAACTAAATTACCAGGTACTTTCGTTTCTTGGTAATGATTCTAATGTTCATGAGAATATGATGCTGCCTAAATTGGATACATTTGTTTTGCTTACAAATGAAGGGCCTAGCTTGGAGAAGGATGAACATTGGAGCAAGAACAAGCATGGAGATGATGGCATGCGCAAGGGAAACAAGAACGGAGTTACAAGTGATGATTTCAGGACTTTGAAGCCACCATAATGGGTGCATGAAGCCTTGGACGAAATATACAAGACGCCACTTCATAAATTTCGTCCCGAGGCTATTTTAGGTGCTGCGTCACCTTATTATTGGGCCAGGCCCATGTAATTTCGAAATACATAAGTATAGGCTATTTTTAGAGTCCGTATGTGTGGGGAAACAAGAGATAGGGTTGATTTCGGACCCCTCCACCAAGGGCCACGAAATTCCCCCCCTCTTCCTCCATATATACAGCCCTTAGGGCATCGTTTAGACTTTGGGTTTTGTTTAGATTAAAAGTTCGCCATAGCTGCAACTTCGCGTACTTCGTTTGTGTTCAACGACCAGACAAAGGCGTCACAGAACCCCACCTTGATCAATAAAGCTTTCATCTTATATTCGCAATATCCAGATTGCAATCTTAGTTTCTTGCTTGTTCTTCGTTTGCTCGCAGGAAACAGACCCTTCGTGGTCAGGTTGATCGTGCTCCGGCGTGGTCAATAACCTCTCGGAGTTGGTTTAGCGATTGCTAAGGCGCGACGTCCTCGCACGTTCGTAGTCGGATCGTCAAAGTCGACTTCCACCAAAGCGAAATCCACCATCTCATCGAAAGACGGGACACCTTTGCCTCTATCAAGTGGTATCAGATTTCCAGGTTGCTCGGTGAGATTTTACAGTTTTTTGTAGTTTAGATCGAGTCTGTTCTTCATACCTACAGTCCACGAAAAAGCCACAAAAAAAATTAGGGTTAGTTCATCATATCCGAACCAATCTGAGCCTTTGCATAATCTTTTTAGGGTTTTGCTTTGTTGAATTTGCGGTTGCATCGTCGTGTCTAGTTGCTGGTCTTAGAGTCTAGTCTTTTAGAGTTTCGAGTTCTGGTCATAAGTTGTCACGCCGCCGCCGCACCATCATCATCACCCCTGCCATCTACCACCACCGCTTATCCGCCACCGCTTCGAATCCGTATCCATATACCACCACAACTGTCATATACCACCACCGCTGCCATCTACCACCATATATCCACCACCAATCCGAGTTCTTGTCATATTAGGTTTGTTTTCGAGATCCCTCTAGATTCCGATTCGTGTTTCCTTGCCGGAGTAGGTTTCGGAAAAAAAAAAAAAAAAAGAGTCGGGTAGCCACGCTCCGTTTAGGCCCAAAATTTTTCGAAAACGCATTTTTCGAAAAAATTTCTGGCTATCCTATTTTTAGGTGTTTCTGAGTGTTTTGAGACAGGTGCCATTATAGGAAGTTTTTTTTGACCCGTTTCCAGTTTTTGGGTCCGGGCAGTCAAAAAAAAAAATTGGTCAAAAAAAATTTCGTGCCCATCCTGTCAGTTTGAGCTAAGAAGAGTTTTGAGACACTCGCCATTATAGTGATTTTTCGCAAAAAAAAAAAAAGCAGCGCAAAAAAAAAAGAGCGCAAAAAAAAAGAGCGAAAAAAAAATTCAGAGTGTGCTTTTCCCTTGTTTCCGTGCCGCGCCGTGATTTTGTTGGTGTTCTAGGCTCGCGTCTCTAGCACAGTCTAGCCTAGGACCAGCACAGTACCGTCGTTGAGCGTTTATTCAACTTTGCATCTCTGAATTGATTATTGCTGACCCTTTTTGCTACCATATTATAAGCCTTCCCAGCTCCACATACATCTACGTCGTGCGTTTGACTCTCCCTGGTAATCGCTCTATCCAAGCTTTGAGAGTTTTTGACTACAACGGTTGCCGATCACCGCCTGCTGCTGGGTAAGAACTGGTAAGAATTTGAGATTTGCTTGACGGATTTGTGACACCCACCACCACCACTTCTTCGTAGTCTGTAGGATCATATTCTTGTGTGTTTCTATTGCTGCTAACCATGCCAGGATCACAAGCCGACGAGATTGACTGGGAGAATTTATCGAACAAGGAGCTTCATGATAAGTTTCAGCAAATGATGACTGAACAGGTGCAAGATGTGCTGAACAATTTTGAAGAGGCCATGGAGAAGATCACTGGCTTTGAGAAGACGTTCGAAACAAAGCTCGATAACAAGTTTAATGAATTGCTCGCGCGTCTTCCACCACCACCACCCGCTGCAGCTAACGCACCTCTCCAACAACAACAACGTCTGCCTCCACGTCGCGAAGCAGACCTCCGCCGAGCAAGCCGTGTTCCTCTTGCGTTTGGCCAAACTGTTGGTGCTGCTGTTGATACTTCTGTGGCTCCTGCTGCTGATGCGGAGGAGGATGATTATGTGGGAGACTATGAGGATGAGGTTGATCAAAATCAACACTACGTGCAGCCACCTGTACCACCACCAGCAGGTCGACCTCAGGTATATATTCGTAATGGTAGGCCTGCACCACCACCTCAGGTACGCGATGATGTCCATATTCCTAAACTGAAATTGAATATTCCACCATTTGAGGGTAGATATGTTCCTGATATATATCTTACTTGGGAGTTAGAAACTGAACAACGATTTACATGTTTACAATATCCTGAGGAGAGACGAGTTGCTGCTGCTGTTTGTGCTTTCACTAGTTTTGCATGTGTATGGTGGTCTGAACATTGTAGATTATATCCTATTCCAACTACTTGGGCTGCTTTGAAAACTGCTATGCGTACGCGTTGGGTTCCACCATATTATCAACGTGAATTGCTTCAAAAATTGCAGCGTTTAAGACAAGGGAAAAATTCTGTAGAAGAATATTATCAGGAATTACAAACTGGCATGATTAGATGTGGTATTGTTGAGGAGAATGAAGCTATGCTTGCACGTTTTCTGGGTGGATTAAATAGAGAGATTCAGACCATTTTAGACTATAAGGAGTATACTAATATCACTCGTTTATTCCATCTTGCTTGTAAAGCTGAACGTGAAGTGCAGGATCGACAAGCATTGGGGCGAACTAACTTTTCTGCAGGCCGACCTTCATCATGGACACCACGTGCATCTTCTACTTCAACTGCACCAGCACCTCCATCCGGTGCCACCTCCAGCCGTGATTCAAGAAAACAGGCACAACCACCATTATCTGCCAAGAGCGCACCTGCGGGGCCTGCACAGCGTTCTTCTTCTTCCATGGCATCAACAGGGCACACAAGTGATATTATTTGTCGTCGTTGTAAGGGAGGAGGTCATTATGCGAGAGAATGCAAATCTCCGCGTGTGATGATTGCTACCGCGGATGGTGGATATGAGTCCGCTAGTGACTATGATGAGGAGACTTTGGCTCTTATTACACGTGAAGAACATGGTGGAGATGATTCTGATCATGAGACGCAATACATGGCTCCTGAAGACGCTGACAGGTATGAATGTTTAGTTGCTCAACGTGTTTTGAGTGTGCAGGTCACACAAGCTGAGCAAAATCAGAGGCACAATTTGTTCCATACCAAGGGAGTTGTGAAGGAACGTTCTGTGCGCGTCATCATAGACGGAGGGAGCTGCAACAACTTGGCTAGCATGGAGATGGTGGAGAAGCTTTCTCTCACCACAAGACCACATCCCCATCCTTACTACATCCAATGGTTCAACAACAGCGGCAAGGTTAAGGTAACACGTACTGTTCGTGTGCATTTTAGTATCTCTACATATGCTGATTATGTTGATTGTGATGTGGTACCTATGCAAGCATGTTCCTTATTACTTGGTAGACCATGGCAATTTGATAAAAATTCTGTACACCATGGTAGAAACAATCACTATACTCTTGTTCATAAGGATAAAAATATTACTTTGCTTCCTATGACTCCTGATTCCATTTTGAAAGATGATATTAATAGAGCTAATAAAGCACAACAGGAGAAGAATAAGAGTGAAAATCAGATTGTGGCAAAAGAATTTGAGCAACAAATGAAGCCTAATAATAAACCATCTAGTGTTGCTTCTGAAATTAAATTGAAAAGTGCATGTTTATTTGCCACCAAATCTGATATTGATGAGCTAGATTTCAGCAAATCTGTTTGCTATGCTTTTGTGTGCAAAGAGGCATTATTTTCATTCGAGGACGTGCCTTCCTCTTTGCCTCCTGCTGTCACTAACATTTTGCAGGAGTTCGCTGACGTTTTTCCACAAGACGTGCCACCGGGATTACCGCCTATTCGAGGGATTGAGCATCAGATCGACTTAATTCCCGGTGCTTCACTGCCAAACCGTGCACCATACCGTACCAATCCAGAGGAGACGAAGGAGATTATGCGTCAAGTACAAGAGCTTCTCGACAAAGGTTATATACGCGAATCCCTTAGTCCTTGTGCTGTTCCTATTATTCTAGTGCCGAAAAAGGATGGTACATCACGTATGTGTGTTGATTGTAGAGGCATTAATAATATTACTATTCGTTATCGTCATCCTATTCCTAGGCTAGATGATATGCTTGATGAATTGAGTGGCTCTACAGTATTCTCCAAAGTTGATTTGCGTAGTGGCTACCATCAAATTCGTATGAAATTGGGAGATGAATGGAAAACAGCATTTAAAACTAAGTTTGGATTATATGAGTGGTTAGTCATGCCTTTTGGGTTAACTAATGCACCTAGTACTTTCATGAGATTAATGAACGAAGTTTTACGTGCTTTCATTGGACGATTTGTGGTAGTTTACTTTGATGACATATTGATTTATAGCAGATCTTTGGAGGAACATTTGGAACATTTACGTGCTGTTTTTATTGCTCTACGTGATGCACGTTTGTTTGGTAACCTTGGGAAGTGCACCTTTTGCACCGACCGAGTATCTTTTCTTGGCTATGTTGTTACTCCACAGGGAATTGAAGTTGATAAAGCCAAGATTGAAGCCATTGAGAGTTGGCCGCAGCCCAAAACGGTCACACAAGTGAGGAGTTTTCTTGGCCTCGCTGGATTCTATAGGCGTTTTGTGAGAGATTTCAGCACCATTGCTGCACCTCTCAATGAGCTTACAAAGAAAGATGTGCCTTTTCTTTGGGGTACCGCACAGGAAGAAGCCTTCACGGTATTGAAAGATAAGTTGACACATGCTCCTTTACTCCAACTTCCTGATTTTAATAAGACTTTTGAGCTTGAATGTGATGCTAGTGGAATTGGATTAGGGGGTGTGTTATTACAAGATGGCAAACCTGTTGCATACTTTTCTGAAAAATTGAGTGGGCCTAGTCTGAATTATTCTACTTATGATAAAGAATTATATGCTCTTGTTCGGACTTTAGAAACATGGCAACATTATTTATGGCCCAAAGAATTTGTTATACATTCTGATCATGAATCATTGAAACATATTAAAAGTCAAGCTAAACTGAATCGTAGACATGCTAAATGGGTTGAATTCATTGAGACTTTCCCTTATGTCATTAAACACAAGAAGGGAAAAGAAAATGTTATTGCTGATGCTTTGTCTCGTCGCTATACTATGCTTTCACAACTTGACTTCAAAATATTTGGTTTGGAGACCATCAAAGATCAATATGTGCATGATGCTGATTTTAAAGATGTAATGCATAATTGTAAAGAAGGAAGAATGTGGAACAAGTTTGTTGTTAACGATGGATTTGTGTTTCGTGCTAACAAGCTATGCATTCCAGCTAGCTCCGTTCGTCTTTTGTTGTTGCAGGAGGCGCATGGAGGAGGATTAATGGGACACTTTGGCGTGAAGAAGACGGAGGACGTACTTGCTACACATTTCTTTTGGCCAAAGATGAGACGGGATGTTGAGCGTTTTATTGCTCGCTGCACTACATGTCAAAAAGCTAAGTCACGCCTCAATCCTCATGGTTTATATATGCCTTTGCCTGTACCTAGTGTTCCTTGGGAGGATATATCTATGGACTTTGTTTTAGGTTTACCTCGAACAAAGAAGGGGAGGGATAGCATATTTGTTGTCGTGGATAGATTCTCCAAAATGGCACACTTTATACCATGTCATAAAAGCGATGATGCTATTAATGTTGCTGATTTGTTCTTTCGTGAAATTATTCGCTTGCATGGTGTGCCAAATACTATTGTTTCAGATCGTGATACTAAATTTCTTAGCCACTTTTGGAGATGTTTATGGGCTAAGTTGGGGACTAAACTGCTTTTTAGTACTACTTGTCACCCCCAAACTGATGGACAAACTGAAGTAGTCAATAGAACGTTGTCTACTATGCTTAGGGCTGTTTTGAAGAATAATAAGAAAATGTGGGAGGAATGCTTGCCTCATATTGAATTTGCTTATAATCGTTCATTGCATTCTACTACTAAGATGTGCCCTTTTGAAGTTGTGTATGGTTTCCTACCTCGTGCACCTATTGATTTGTTGCCTCTTCCATCTTCGGAGAAGGTTAATTTTGATGCTAAACAACGTGCTGAATTGATTTTAAAAATGCATGAGTTAACTAAGGAAAACATTGAGCGCATGAATGCTAAATATAAACTTGCTGGAGATAAGGGTAGAAAACATGTTGTGTTTGCACCTGGAGATCTTGTTTGGTTACATTTGCGTAAGGATAGATTTCCTGATTTGCGCAAATCAAAGTTAATGCCACGTGCTGATGGTCCCTTTAAGGTGTTAGAGAAAATAAATAATAATGCATATAAACTTGAGCTGCCTGCAAATTTTGGGGTTAGTCCCACTTTTAACATTGCAGATTTGAAGCCTTATTTGGGTGAGGAAGATGAACTTCCGTCGAGGACGACTTCATTTCAAGAAGGGGAGGATGATGAGGACATCAATACAATTGTTACACCCACAGCCCCTGCTGCTATACATACTGGACCAATTACTAGAGCTCGTGCACGCCAACTAAATTACCAGGTACTTTCGTTTCTTGGTAATGATTCTAATGTTCATGAGAATATGATGCTGCCTAAATTGGATACATTTGTTTTGCTTACAAATGAAGGGCCTAGCTTGGAGAAGGATGAACATTGGAGCAAGAACAAGCATGGAGATGATGGCATGCGCAAGGGAAACAAGAACGGAGTTACAAGTGATGATTTCAGGACTTTGAAGCCACCATAATGGGTGCATGAAGCCTTGGACGAAATATACAAGACGCCACTTCATAAATTTCGTCCCGAGGCTATTTTAGGTGCTGCGTCACCTTATTATTGGGCCAGGCCCATGTAATTTCGAAATACATAAGTATAGGCTATTTTTAGAGTCCGTATGTGTGGGGAAACAAGAGATAGGGTTGATTTCGGACCCCTCCACCAAGGGCCACGAAATTCCCCCCCTCTTCCTCCATATATACAGCCCTTAGGGCATCATTTAGACTTTGGGTTTTGTTTAGATTAAAAGTTCGCCATAGCTGCAACTTCGCGTACTTCGTTTGTGTTCAACGACCAGACAAAGGCGTCACAAAACCCCACCTTGATCAATAAAGCTTTCATCTTATATTCGCAATATCCAGATTGCAATCTTAGTTTCTTGCTTGTTCTTCGTTTGCTCGCAGGAAACAGACCTTCGTGGTCAGGTTGATCGTGCTCCGGCGTGGTCAATAACCTCTCGGAGTTGGTTTAGCGATTGCTAAGGCGCGACGTCCTCGCACGTTCGTAGTCGGATCGTCAAAGTCGACTTCCACCAAAGCGAAATCCACCATCTCATCGAAAGACGGGACACCTTTGCCTAAAGGGTCGAAGGCTCGGCCTTATGCCTGGTGTTTTGTTCCACTCTTGCCGCCCTAGTTTCCGTTATACCAGTGTTATGTTCCTTGATTTTGTGTTCCTTACGCGCTTGGGTGTTATGGGAACCCCTTGACAGTTTGCTTTGAATAAAACTCCTCCAACAAGGCCCAACGTTGGTTTTACATTTGCCTCACCTAGCCTTTTTCCCTCGGGTTTCCGGAGCCCGAGGGTCATCTTTATTTTAACCCCCCGGACCAGTGCTTCTCTAAGTGTTGGTCCAACCTGAGTGATTTCTGGCGCCCCCTGGGCAACTAGGGTCTATGCCAACCCGACGTCTGGCTCATCCGATGTGCCCTGAGAACGAGATATTGCAGCTCCTATCGTGATTTGTTGGCACATCCGAGCGGCTTTGCTGGTCTTGTTTTACCATTGTCGAAATGTCTTGTAACAGGGATTCTGAGTCTGATCGGGTCTTCCTGGGAGAAGGAATATCCTTCGTTGACCGTGAGAGCTTGTGATGGGCTAAGTTGGGAAACCCCCGCAGGGTTTTGAACTTTCGAAAGACGTGCCCGCGGTTATGGGCAGATGGGAATTTGTTAATGTCCGGTTGTAGAAAACTTGAAACTTAAATTTTAATTAAAAAGAATCAACTGCGTGTGTAGCCTTGATGGTCTCTTTTCGGCAGAGTCCGGGAAGAGAACACGGTCTCGTGTTATGCTTGAATGTAAGTAGCTTCAGGATCACTTCTTGATCATTTTTAGCTTCTCGACCGTGCTTTGCTTCTCTTCTCGCTCTCATTTGCGTAAGTTAGCCACCATATATGCTAGTGCTTGCTGCAGCTCCACCTCACTACCCCTTTCCTACCCATAAGCTTAAATAGTCTTGATCTCGCGGGTGTGAGATTGCTGAGTCCTCGTGACTCACAGATACTTCCAAACAATTGCAGGTGCCGATGATACCAGTGCCGGTGATGCAACCCAGCTTAAGTAGGAGCTCGATGAAGATCGTGTTCGTTGTGTTGTTTTCGTTTCTAGTTGATCAGTAGTGGAGCCCATTTGGGACGGTCGGGGATCTAGCATTTGGGGTTTTCTTCTTTTATTTTGGTTCCATAGTTGGACCTTGTTTGTATTCTGGATGATGTATGTATAACTTGTATTTGTGTGAAGTGGCGATTGTAAGCCAACTCTTTGTCCAATCTTATTCAGTAGATGGGATTGTGCGAAGATTACCCCTCTTGCGACAAACCTACTATGCGGCTATGCCTCTAAGTCGTGCCCCGACACGTGGGAGATATAGCCGCATCGTGGGTGTTACAACATTTCTTGCTTAGCCTGTAGCAGCCACGTAAAACTTGCAACAACAAAGTAGAGGACGTGATGAGGACATCAATACAATTGTTACACCCACAGCCCCTGCTGCTATACATACTGGACCAATTACTAGAGCTCGTGCACGCCAACTAAATTACCAGGTACTTTCGTTTCTTGGTAATGATTCTAATGTTCATGAGAATATGATGCTGCCTAAATTGGATACATTTGTTTTGCTTACAAATGAAGGGCCTAGCTTGGAGAAGGATGAACATTGGAGCAAGAACAAGCATGGAGATGATGGCATGCGCAAGGGGAACAAGAACGGAGTTACAAGTGATGATTTCAGGACTTTGAAGCCACCATAATGGGTGCATGAAACCTTGGACGAAATATACAAGATGCCACTTCATAAATTTCGTCCCGAGGCTATTTTAGGTGCTGCGTCACCTTATTATTGGGCCAGGCCCATGTAATTTCGAAATACATAAGTATAGGCTATTTTTAGAGTACGTATGTGTGGGGAAACAAGAGATAGGGTTGATTTCGGACCCCTCCACCAAGGGCCACGAAATTCCCCCCTCTTCCTCCATATATACAGCCCTTAGGGCATCGTTTAGACTTCGGGTTTTGTTTAGATTAAAAGTTCGCCATAGCTGCAACTTCGCGTACTTCGTTTGTGTTCAACGACCAGACAAAGGCGTCACAGAACCCCACCTTGATCAATAAAGCTTTCATCTTATATTCGCAATATCCAGATTGTAATCTCAGTTTCTTGCTTGTTCTTCGTTTGCTCGCAGGAAACAGACCCTCGTGGTCAGGTTGGTTGTGCTCCGGCGTTGATGTGGACATGACTACCTTGGATATGACCAAAAATATTGCATATATGCATATTTGTCAGGTGATTTCTAGTGCAAACTATTCAATAATCTATTTGTGTTATCTAGAACAAAAATACTTCACACACTTTTGTATTTTGTCTAATTGCAGGTGTATGGGACATTTGTACAATCCACATATGAAGATAAGGAAGAAAGAGATGTTTATTTGCTGTACAAAAAGTTCTCTCAAGTCACTTTTGGTCCAAGATAAGATAGAGTCCAAGTCTCTCACGTTCTGGATTCAGATTCGGACTGCACAGACATACCTGACTCAAAACGCACACAAGTTTTCCATACGGACTCCGAATTGGGTGATTCTTTTTTTGTTGGAAACTAGATTTCGTGCACTTTCCAACCCAATTGGAATCACCTTCAAATTCGATCGGAGCGTTGAGTTGTGGACGAAACAATCTGATGCTGCAGCAGAATCCGAGTCAAACTACAAGTCCAAAAGTGTTACATCACCTCCACTTGGGCCCATTGGCCTTGTACGACCTAGATTTAGTTTTAGGCTGCCTTGGGACGTCCTCCCACCTCCTTGGCCGCCATCCCTTGCTCCTATATAAGTAGATCCATCTAGTAGCTTTTCCTTGGGATTTGTTTAGTTAAAAGTTAGCCATTACAACTTCGTGTACTTCATTTGTGTCCAACGACCAGACCAAGACCGCTTCCGGATCCCCACCATTATCAATACTTCATATATATTTGCAATATTCAGATTGCTTTATCATATTCTTGCTCGTTCTTCGATTGCTTGCAGGAATAGACCTTCGTGGTCAGGCTGACCGTGCTTCCAGCATCGTCAGTAACCTCAGGAGATTGGTTTAACGATTGCTAAGGCGCAACGTCGTGCACGTTTGTAGTCGGATCGTCAAAGTCGTCTCCACCAAATCGATAGTTATCATCTCATCGAAAGATCGGGACCCTCGCCTCTATCAAGTTGTATCAGTTTTCAGGTTGCTCGGTGAGAATTTCCAGTTTTCCTAGATTAGATTTATTTTCTTACCTATTGTCCAAGAAAAAGCCACAAAAAAGAGTTAGATCTATTCATCCTTGGTCCAAGCCAGTCTGAGCCTTTGCAATTTTATTTTCATTGCTCGCATAGTTGAATTATCGGTTGCATCGTCGTGTCGAGTTGCTGGTCTTAGTGTCTAGTTCCTTTAGAGTTTCGAGTTCTGTTCACATTAGTCACGCAGCCGCTGCATCATTATCCCATCCGCTGTCCACCATCCAATCCACCAATTTCCACCACGTGCTACGCACTGTTTATTGTCATAATCATAGTTGAGGTCACTCACATCTTCGCCTGATCGAATCTGCATCTTATCTAGTTTGTCTTGGAAAGAGGGAGAAAAAGAAGATAAAGAAAAAAAAAGAGAGAAAAAAGGAAAGAAAAAAAAGAAAAAGAGGGAGAAGAAAAAGAAAAAAAAGTGTGAGAAAAAAAAGAGAGAAGAAAAAAAATTGGATCTATCTAGAATCAATCTCGTACCTGAATTCGGATTGGAATCTGTTTTGCGCACTGTTCAGTAAAACAGGTGTATCTTCCACATACGAAGTCCGTTTTGGCTCCGTAAGTACTCAAATTGAAGATAGCGACGAGCCGCATCTAAATAGTTGCAGAAGCAAGTTCAATATTTGACACCTCAAAATCGGCTTCTAAATAGGTCTTTTTACCCTCCGAAGTTCGTGAACACAGCTTGTTACAATTTTTCAGGCCAGTTTTAGAATTCTTTGACTCCTCATATCAACTCGGAATTGAGTGATTCTTTTTGCATTGGAAAGCTTGAGTTAGTAGCATTCTTTGAAAGAATTTATCAGAAAATTGTCTTAAACTTTTCAAGAGGAAAGTTGGAGAGAGAGTTGTTGTATATCCTGCTTGGCAGTTGTTTTTCATCATTATCTTCACTGCCGTTGTGATCTTCACTTATATCTTGCTGTCAAGAGCTACTTAGTATCCTTCATTGATGCTAGTTGTGCTACGCCGTGACCTCATTAGCGTTCTAGGCTCGCGTCTCTAGTCCGGTCTAGCCTAGGACCAGCACAGTACCGTCGTTGAGCGTTTATTCAACATTGCATCTTTGAATTGATTATTGCTAATCTTTTGCTACCATGTATAGCCAACCCAGCTCCACATATTTCTACACCGTGTATACGTACGCTCCTCTGGCAATCGCTTTACTCAATATTCGGAGTTACTTGACACTGCTGGTTGCCGATCACCGCCTGCTGCATGGTAAGAACTTGTAAGACATTGATATTTGCTTTACTGTGAGCGTTTTACCACCACATCCTAGTAGTTATAGGAACATTATTTTTGGGTTTTGTTTCTTGTTACACTAATCATGACAGGATCCAGAGTCAATTCATGGGCTTTGTCGATCGCGGGAGACGTGCCACCACCTTTGCAAATACCACAACCGTCACGAGAGGTGCAAAAACATCCAAATGCACATGATCAGGTTAATGTATCTATACCACCATTTAATGGCCGTTTTAAACCTGCTTTATATATTGAATGGGAGTTCGACATAAAAAATATATTTGCTTCTCATAATTTCAATGAACATAAAAATGTTAAGGTTGCGGTTGGTTCTTTCACTGGTTATGCTTTGGTTTGGTGGAGTGAATATTGTCGGTTACACCCTGATTATATACCTACTACTTGGGATGATTTGAAACTTGCCATGCGACATACTTTCGTCCCTGCTTATTATACTCGTGACATGATTAAGAAGTTGCAACACTTAAAACAAGGTAGTGAAACTGTAACAAAATATTATGATGATTTACAAACTACCTTGTTGCATTCCTCTTTAGAAGAAAGTGAAGATGATTTTATGGATAGATTTTGGGGAGGATTAAACCATGATATTCAAGAGATACTAATTCATGAAGAGTGTTATCCTATGGACCATTTGTTTCATCTTGCTTGCAAAGCTGAACAGGAAATAGAACGACGTGTTGGCCACGAGGAGAACAAGCGCACGGTGCACATTCCAAGAGTTGATATGATTGTTCCTTCAACTACTAGGCATACTATGACAACCACATCCGTTGTTGTCAGGACTACATCACCTCCACCATGTGACACATCGCCCCCGAGAGTGGCTACATCATCTGAGTTGATCATAAGAGGTAATGAGAAAGGTACTGATCTTCCATCTCTACATGAGAATGATGAATGCCTTGTCAATTTGAATGCACCATCTGATGAGCTACCCACTACTTTGATCACACCACCTATTTTAGAGGACTACGTTGATAATTTGACTTTGCCATGTGATCAAACAACTGAAATACCAACAATTTTGAGTGCACCCATTGAATTAACTATTGATGCAAAAGAACCAATGTTTAATCATTTTGATATGACCTCTAATCTTGGTGATGACTCTGTGTTGAATGACTTATTGCATATTTGCTTATTTAAGCATGTTTTAGCATGTAAATTTGATGCAAGTAAGGTTTATTCACCAATGTTGGGATGGTTTAATGATGAACATTGTCAATCTTTTGAAATGAATAAGAGCTTCACTTATATGTGCAAACTGAGTTGCAATATTTTCATGCCTTCTACTTCTTGTGCTAATTTTTTGGCTTTAGATTTTATGAACTATGCAAGTTACTCATCTATTCATGTGTCATATATGCAAAAATCAAGGGAAGTAAAAATGGATGACATATACATATACAACATGTACACCTTGTCTCTTTTGTTAGCCACATTTCAGATTAAGCAACGCCGAGGACGGCTTTATTTTCAAGAAGGGGAGGATGATGTGGACATGACTACCTTGGATATGACCAAAAATATTGCATATATGCATATTTGTCAGGTGATTTCTAGTGCAAACTATTCAATAATCTATTTGTGTTATCCAGAACAAAAATACTTCACACACTTTTGTATTTTGTCTAATTGCAGGTGTATGGGACATTTGTACAATCCACATATGAAGATAAGGAAGAAAGAGATGTTTATTTGCTGTACAAAAAGTTCTCTCAAGTCACTTTTGGTCCAAGATAAGATAGAGTCCAAGTCTCTCACGTTCTGGATTCAGATTCGGACTGCACAGACATACCTGACTCAAAACGCACACAAGTTTTCCATACGGACTCCGAATTGGGTGATTCTTTTTTTGTTGGAAACTAGATTTCGTGCACTTTCCAACCCAATTGGAATCACCTTCAAATTCGATCGGAGCGTTGAGTTGTGGACGAAACAATCTGATGCTGCAGCAGAATCCGAGTCAAACTACAAGTCCAAAGTGTTACATCACCTCCACTTGGGCCCATTGGCCTTGTACGACCTAGATTTAGTTTTAGGCTGCCTTGGGACGTCCTCCCACCTCCTTGGCCGCCACCCCTTGCTCCTATATAAGTAGATCCATCTAGTAGCTTTTCCTTGGGATTTGTTTAGTTAAAAGTTAGCCATTACAACTTCGTGTACTTCGTTTGTGTCCAATGACCAGACCAAGACCGCTTCCGAATCCCCACCATTATCGATACTTCATATATATTTGCAATATTCAGATTGCTTTATCATATTCTTGCTCGTTCTTCGATTGCTTGCAGGAATAGACCTTCGTGGTCAGGCTGACCGTGCTTCCAGCATCGTCAGTAACCTCAGGAGATTGGTTTAACGATTGCTAAGGCGCAACGTTGTGCACGTTTGTAGTCGGATCGTCAAAGTCGTCTCCACCAAATCGATAGTTATCATCTCATCGAAAGATCGGGACCCTCGCCTCTATCAGGCATGGTCAATAACCTCTCGGAGTTGGTTTAGCGATTGCTAAGGCGCGACGTCCTCGCACGTTCGTAGTCGGATCGTCAAAGTCGACTGCCACCAAAGCGATATCCCACCTTTGCCTCTATCAAGTGGTATCAGATTTCCAGGTTGCTCGGTGAGATTTTACAGTTTTTCGTAGTTTAGATCGAGTCTGTTCTTCATACCTACAGTCCACGAAAAAGCCACAAAAAAAATTAGGGTTAGTTCATCATATCCGAACCAATCTGAGCCTTTGCATAATCTTTTTAGGGTTTTGCTTTGTTGAATTTGCGGTTGCATCGTCGTGTCTAGTTGCTGGTCTTAGAGTCTAGTCTTTTAGAGTTTTGAGTTCTGGTCATAAGTTGTCACACCGCTGCCGCACCATCATCATCGCCCCTGCCATCTACCACCACCGCTTATCCGCCACCGCTTCGAATCCGTATCCATATACCACCACCGCTGTCATATACCACCACCGCTGCCATCTACCAACATATATCCACCACCAATCCGAGTTCTTGTCATATTAGGTTTGTTTTCGAGATCCATCTAGATTCCGATTCGTGTTTCCTTGCCGGAGTAGGTTTCGAGAAAAAAAGAGTCTGGAAACCACCCTCCGTTTAGGCCCAAAATTTTTCGAAACGCATTTTTCGAAAAAATTTCTGGCTATCCTATTTTTAGGTGTTTCTGAGCGTTTTGAGACAGGTGCCATTATAGGAAGTTTTTTTTGACCCGTTTCCAGTTTTTGGGTCCGGGCAGTCGAAAAAAAAATTGGTCGAAAAAATTCCGTGCCCATCCTGTCAGTTTGAGCTAGGAAGAGTTTTGAGACACTCACCATTATAGTGATTTTTCGCAAAAAAAAAGCAGCGCAAAGGAAAAAAAAAGAGCGCAAAAAAAGAGCGAAACAAAAAATTCCAGTGTGTGCTTTTCCCTTGTTTACGTGTCGCGCCGTGATTTTGTTGGTGTTCTAGGCTCGCGTCTCTAGCACAGTCTAGCCTAGGACCAGCACTGTACCGTCGTTGAGCGTTTATTCAACTTTGCATCTCTGAATTGATTATTGCTGACCCTTTTTGCTACCATATTATAAGCCTTCCCAGCTCCACATACATCTACGTCGTGCGGTTGACTCTCCCTGGTAATCGCTCTATCCAAGCTTTGAGAGTTTTTGACTACAACGGTTGCCGATCACCGCCTGCTGCTGGGTAAGAACTGGTAAGAATTTAAGATTTGCTTGACGGATTTGTGACACCCACCACCACCTCTTGTTAGTAGTCTGTAGGGTCATATTCTTGTGTGTTTCTATTGCTGCTAACCATGCCAGGATCACAAGCCGACGAGACTGACTGGGAGAACATGACGAATAAGGATTTGCATGATAAATTTCAGCAAATGATGAGTGGACAGGTGCAAGATGTGCTAAACAGATTTGAAGAGGCCATGGAGAAGATAGATGGCATGGAGAAGACGTTCGAAACAAAGCTCGATAACAAGTTTAATGAATTGCTCGCGCGTCTTCCACCACCACCACCCGCTGCACCAAACGCACCTCTCCAACAACAACAACAACGACTACCTCCACGTCGTGAAACAGACCTCCGCCGAGCAAGCCGTGTTCCTCTTGCGTTTGGCCAAACTGTTGGTGCTGCTGTTGATACTTCTGTGGCTCCTGCTGCTGATGCGGAGGAGGATGATTATGTGGGAGATTACGAGGATGAGGTTGCTCAAAATCAGAACTACGTGCAACCACCTGCACCACAACCACCAGGTCGTCCACATGCAAATAATCACAATGGTAGGGCTTTCCCTCAGGTACGAGATCATGACCATCTTCCTAAACTGAAATTGAATATTCCACCTTTCGAGGGTAGATATGTTCCTGATATATATCTTACTTGGGAGTTAGAAACTGAACAACGATTTACATGTTTACAATATCCCGAGGAGAGACGGGTTGCCGCTGCTGTTTGTGCTTTCACTAGTTTTGCATGTGTATGGTGGTCTGAACATTGTAGATTATATCCTATTCCAACTACTTGGGTTGCTTTGAAAACTGCTATGCGTACTCGTTGGGTTCCACCATATTATCAACGTGAATTGCTTCAAAAATTACAGCGCTTAAGACAAGGAAAAAATTCTGTAGAAGAATATTATCAGGAATTACAAACTGGCATGATTAGATGTGGTATTGTTGAGGAGAATGAAGCTATGCTTGCACGTTTTCTGGGTGGATTAAATAGAGAGATTCAGACCATTCTAGACTATAAGGAGTATACTAATATCACTCGTTTATTCCATCTTGCTTGTAAAGCTGAACGTGAAGTGCAGGATCGACAAGCATTGGCGCGAACTAACTTTTCTGCAGGCCGACCTTCATCATGGACACCACGTGCATCTTCTACTTCAACTGCAGAGATTCAGACCATTCTAGACTATAAGGAGTATACTAATATCACTCGTTTATTCCATCTTGCTTGTAAAGCTGAACGTGAAGTGCAGGATCGACAAGCATTGGCGCGAACTAACTTTTCTGCAGGCCGACCTTCATCATGGACACCACGTGCATCTTCTACTTCAACTGCACCAGCACCTCCATCAGGTGCCACCTCCAGCCGTGATACAAGAAAACAGGCACAACCACCATTATCTGCCAAGAGCGCACCTGCGGGGCCTGCACAACGTTCTTCTTCTTCCATAGCATCAACAGGGCATACAAGTGATATTATTTGTCGTCGTTGTAAGGGAGGAGGTCATTATGCGAGAGAATGCAAATCTCCGCGTGTGATGATTGCAACCGCGGATGGTGGATATGAGTCCGCTAGTGACTATGATGAGGAGACTTTGGCTTTTATTACACGTGAAGAACATGGTGGAGATGATTCTGATCATGAGACGCAATACATGGCTCCAGAAGACGCTGACAGGTATGAATGTTTAGTTGCTCAACGTGTTTTGAGTGTGCAGGTCACACAAGCTGAGCAAAATCAGAGGCACAATTTGTTCCATACCAAGGGAGTTGTGAAGGAACGTTCTGTGCGCGTCATCATAGACGGAGGGAGCTGCAACAACTTGGCTAGCATGGAGATGGTGGAGAAGCTTTCTCTCACCACAAGACCACATCCACATCCTTACTACATCCAATGGTTCAACAACAGCGGCAAGGTTAAGGTAACACGTACTGTTCGTATGCATTTTAGTATCTCTACATATGCTGATTATGTTGATTGTGATGTGGTACCTATGCAAGCATGTTCCTTATTACTTGGTAGACCATGCCAATTTGATAAAAATTCTGTACATCATGGTAGAAACAATCACTATACTCTTGTTCATAAGGATAAAAATATTACTTTGCTTCCTATGACTCCTGATTCCATTTTGAAAGATGATATTAATAGAGCTAATAAAGCAAAACAGGAGAAGAATAAGAGTGAAAATCAGATTGTGGCAAAAGAATTTGAGCAACAAATGAAGCCTAATAATAAACCATCGTTGCTTCTGAAATTAAATTGAAAAGTGCATGTTTATTTGCCACCAAATCTGATATTGATGAGCTAGATTTCAGCAAATCTGTTTGCTATGCTTTTGTGTGCAAAAAGGCATTATTTTCATTCGAGGACATGCCTTCCTCTTTGCCTCCTGCTGTCACTAACATTTTGCAGGAGTTCGTTGACGTCTTTCCACAAGACGTGCCACCGGGATTATCGCCTATTCGAGGGATTGAGCATCAGATTGACTTAATTCCCGGTGCTTTACTGCCAAACCGTGCACCATACCGTACCAATCCAGAGGAGACGAAGGAGATTATGCGTCAAGTACAAGAGCTTCTCAACAAAGGTTATATACGTGAATCCCTTAGTCCTTGTGTTGTTCCTATTATTCTAGTGCCGAAAAAGGATGGTACATCACGTATGTGTGTTGATTGAGAGGCATTAATAATATTACTATTCGTTATCGTCATCCTATTCCTAGGCTAGACGATATGCTTGATGAATTGAGTGGCTCTACAATATTCTCCAAAGTTGATTTGCGTAGTGGATACCATCAAATTCGTATGAAATTGGGAGATGAATGGAAAACAGCATTTAAAACTAAGTTTGGATTATATGAGTGGTTAGTCATGCCTTTTGGGTTAGCTAATGCACCTAGTACTTTCATGAGATTAATGAACGAAGTTTTACGTGCTTTCATTGGACGATTTGTGGTAGTTTACTTTGATGACATATTGATTTATAGCAGATCTTTGGAAGAACATTTGGAACATTTACGTGCTATTTTATTGCTCTACGTGATGCACGTTTGTTTGGTAACCTTGGGAAGTGCACCTTTGCACCGACCGAGTATCTTTTCTTGGCTATGTTGTTACTCCACAGGGCATTGAAGTTGATAAAGCCAAGATTGAAGCTATTGAGAGTTGGCCGCAGCCCAAAACGGTCACACAAGTGAGGAGTTTTCTTGGCCTCGCTGGATTCTATAGGCGTTTTGTGAGAGATTTTAGCACCATTGTTGCACCTCTCAATGAGCTTACAAAGAAAGATGTGTCTTTTCTTTGGGGTACCGCACAGGAAGAAGCCTTCTAGGTATTGAAAGATAAGTTGACACATGCTCCTTTACTCCAACTTCCTGATTTTAATAAGACTTTTGAGCTTGAATGTGATGCTAGTGGAATGGGATTAGGAGGTGTGTTATTACAAGATGGCAAACCTGTTGCATACTTTTCTGAAAAATTGAGTGGGCCTAGTCTGAATTATTCTACTTATGATAAAGAATTATATGCTCTTGTTCGGACTTTAGAAACATGGCAACATTATTTCTGGCCCAAAGAATTTGTTATACATTCTGATCATGAATCTTTGAAACATATTAAAAGTCAAGCTAAACTGAATCGTAGACATGCTAAATGGGTCGAATTCATTGAGACTTTCCCTTATGTCATTAAACACAAGAAGGGAAAAGAAAATGTTATTGCTGATGCATTGTCTCGTCGCTATACTATGCTTTCACAACTTGACTTCAAAATATTTGGTTTGGAGACCATCAAAGATCAATATGTGCATGATGCTGATTTTAAAGATGTAATGCGGAATTGTAAAGAAGGTAGAATGTGGAACAAGTTTGTTGTTAACGATGGATTTGTGTTTCGTGCTAACAAGCTATGCATTCCAGCTAGCTCCGTTCGTCTTTTGTTGTTGCAGGAGGCGCGTGGAGGAGGATTAATGGGACACTTTGGCGTGAAAAAGACGGAGGACGTACTTGCTACACATTTCTTTTGGCCAAAGATGAGACGGGATGTTGAGCGTTTTATTGCTCGATGCACTACATGTCAAAAAGCTAAGTCACGACTCAATCCTCATGGTTTA
Organism: Triticum aestivum; assembly: GCF_018294505.1. NCBI lineage: Eukaryota > Viridiplantae > Streptophyta > Magnoliopsida > Poales > Poaceae > Triticum > Triticum aestivum. Next base: position 326,858,936 of record NC_057803.1, on the reverse strand, counting down.
TATATGCCTTTGCATGTACCTAGTGTTCCTTGGGAGGATATATCTATGGACTTTGTTTTAGGTTTACCTCGAACAAAGAAGGGGAGGGATAGCATATTTGTTGTCATGGATAGATTCTCGAAAATGGCACACTTTATACCATGTCATAAAAGCGATGATGCTGTTATTGTTGCTGATTTGTTCTTTCGTGAAATTATTCGCTTGCATGGTGTGCCAAATACTATTGTTTCATATCGTGATACTAAATTTCTTAGCCACTTTTCGAGATGTTTATGGGCTAAGTTGGGGACTAAACTGCTTTTTAGTACTACTTGTCACCCCCAAACTGATGGACAAACTGAAGTAGTCAATAGAACGTTGTCTACTATGCTTAGGGCTGTCTTGAAGAATAATAAGAAAATGTGGGAGGAATGCTTGCCTCATATTGAATTTGGTTATAATCGTTCATTGCATTCTACTACTAAGATGTGCCCTTTTGAAGTTGTGTATGGTTTCCTACCTCGTGCACCTATTGATTTGTTGCCTCTTCCATCTTCGGAGAAGGTTAATTTTGATGCTAAACAACGTGCTGAATTGATTTTAAAAATGCATGAGTTAACTAAGGAAAACATTGAGCGTATGAATGCTAAATATAAACTTGCTGGAGATAAGGGTAGAAAACATGTTGTGTTTGCACCTGGAGATCTTGTTTGGTTACATTTGCGTAAGGATAGATTTCCTGATTTGCGCAAATCAAAGTTCATGCCACGTGCTGATGGTCCCTTTAAGGTGTTAGAGAAAATAAATGATAATGCATATAAACTTGAGCTGCCTGCAGATTTTGGGGTTAGTCCCACTTTTAACATTGCAGATTTGAAGCCTTATTCGGGTGAGGAAGATGAACTTCCGTCGAGGACGACTTCATTTCAAGAAGGGGAGGATGATGAGGACATCAATACCATTGTTACACCCACAGCCCCTACTGCTACATATACGGGACCAATTACTAGAGCTCGCGCACGCCAATTAAATTATCAGGTACTTTCGTTTCTTGGTAATGATTCTAATGTTCATGAGAATATGATGCTGCCTAAATTGGATACATTTGTTTTGCTTACAAATGAAGGGCCTAGCTTGGAGAAGGATGAACATTGGAGCAAGAACAAGCATGGAGATGATGGCATGTGCAAGGGGAACAAGAACGGAGTTACAAGTGATGATTTCAGGACTTTGAAGCCACCATAATGGGTGCATGAAGCCTTGGACGAAATATACAAGATGCCACTTCATAAATTTCGTCCCGAGGCTATTTTAGGTGCTGCGTCACCTTATTATTGGGCCAGGCCCATGTAATTTCGAAATACATAAGTATAGGCTATTTTTAGAGTACGTATGTGTGGGGCAACAAGAGATAGGGTTGATTTCAGACCCCTCCACACGAAATTCCCCCCTCTTCCTCCATATATACAGCCCTTAGGGCATCGTTTAGACTTCGGGTTTTGTTTAGATTAAAAGTTCGCCATAGCTGCAACTTCGCGTACTTCGTTTGTGTTCAACGACCAGACAAAGGCGTCACAGAACCCCACCTTGATCAATAAAGCTTTCATCTTATATTCGCAATATCTAGATTGCAATCTCAGTTTCTTGCTTGTTCTTCGTTTGCTCGCAGGAAACAGACCCTCGTGGTCAGGTTGATCGTGCTCCGGCGTGGTCAATAACCTCTCGGAGTTGGTTTAGCGATTGCTAAGGCGCGACGTCCTCGCACGTTCGTAGTCGGATCGTCAAAGTCGACTGCCACCAAAGCGATATCCATCATCTCATCGAAAGACGGGACACCTTTGCCTCTATCAGGACGTCTAACTTGTTTTTGCAGGGCATGTTGTGATGTGATATGGTCAAGACGTGATGAGATATAAATTGTTGTATGAGATGATCATGTTTTGTTAAAGTTATCGGCAACTGGCATAAGCCTTATGGTTGTCTCTTTATTGCATAAGATGCAAGCGCCATACAATTGCTTTACTTTATCGCTATGCGATAGCAATAGTTGCAGAAGCAATAGTTGGCGAGACGACCATGTGACGACACGTTGATAAATATCAAGATGATGGAGATCATGGTGTCAAGCCGGTGACGATGGTGATCATGACGGTGCTTTGGAGATGGAGATCAAAGGCACAAGATAATGATGGCCATATCATATCACTTATATTTGATTGCATGTGATATTTATCCTTTATGCATCTTATTTTGCTTAGTTCGGCGGTAGCATTATAAGATGATCTCTCACTAAATTTTAAGCTACAAGTGTTCTCCCTGAGTATGCATCGTTGCGACAGTTCTTCGTGCCGAGACACCACATGATGATCGGGTGTGATAAGCTCTACGTTTACATACAACAGGTGCAAGCCAGTTTTGCACATGCAGAATACTCAGGTTAAACTTGACGAGCCTAGCATATGCAGATATGGCCTCGGAACACTGAGACCGAAAGGTCGAGCGTGAATCATATAGTAGATATGATCAACATAGTGATATTCACCATTGAAAACTACTCCATCTCACGTGATGATCGGACATGGTTTAGTTGATATGGATCACGTGATCACTTCGATGATTAGAGGGATGTCTATCTAAGTGGGAGTTCTTAAGTAATATGATTAACTGAACTTAAATTTATCATGAACTTAGTCCTGATAATATTTGCAAATTATGTTGTAGATCAATAGCTCGCGCATAGCTTCCTCGTTTATTTTTGATATGTTCCTAGAGAAAAATAAGTCGAAAGATGTTAGTAGCAATGATGCGGATTGGATCCGTGATCTGAGGATTATCCTCATTACTGCACAAAATAATTATGTCCTTGATGCACCGCTAGGTGACGGATCTATTGCAGGAGCATCTGCAGACGTTATGAACGTTTGGCAAAGCTCGGTATGATGACTACTTGATAGTTTAGTGCACCATGCTTTACGGCTTAGAACCGGGACTTCAAAAACGTTCCGAATGCCACGGAACATATAAGATGTTCTAAGAGTTGAAATTGGTATTTCATACTCATGCCCGTGTCAAGAGGTATGAGACCTCTGACAGTACGTTGCCTACAAGATGGAGGAGAATAGCTCAATCAGTGAGTATGTGCTCAGATTGTCTGGGTACTGCAATTGCTTGAATCAAGTGGGACATAATCTTCTAGATAATATAGTAATTGATAAAGTTCTCTAGTCACTATCACCAAGTTACTAGAACTTAGTGATGAACTATAATATGCAAGGGATGACGAAAATGATTCCCGAGCTCTTCGTGATGCTGAAATTGATGAAGGTAGAAATCAAGAAAAGCCTCAAATTTTGATGGTTGACAAAACCACTAGTTTCAAGTAAAAGGGCAAGGGAAAGAAAGGGAACTTCAAGAACAATGGCAAGCAAGTTGCCAGTCCCATGAAGAAGCCCAAAGATAGAATCAAGCCTGAAACTGAGTGCTTTTACTGCAAAAAAATGGCCACTAGAAGTGGAACTGCCCTAGATACTTGGCGGATAAGAAGGATGGCAAACTGAACAAAAGTATATTTGATATACATGTTATTGATGTGTACTTTACTAGTGTTTATAGCAACCCCTCAGTATTTGATATTGGTTCAGTTGCTAAGAGTAGTAACTTGAAACAAGATTTGCAAAATAAACAGAGACTAGTTAAGGGCGAGGTGATGATGTGAGTTGGAAGTGATTCCAAGGTTGATAAGATCACCATCACACACTCCCTTTACCTTCGGGATTAGTGTTGAACCTAAAATGTTATTTGGTGTTTGTGTTGAGCATAAATATGATTGGATCATGTTTATTGCAATACGGTTATTCAGTTAAGTCAAAGAATAATTGTTGTTCTATTTACATGAATAAAACCTTCTATGGTCATACACTCAATATAAATGGTTTATTGAATCTCGATCGTAGTGATACACATATTCATAATATTGAAGCCAAAATATGCAAAGTTAATAATGATAGTGCAACTTATATGTGGCACTGTCGTTTAGGTCATATTGGTGTAAAGCGCATGAAGAAACTCCATGCTGATGGACTTTTGGAATCACTTGATGCTTGCGAACCATGCCTCATGGGAAAGATGACTAAGACTGCATTCTTCAGAACAATGGAGCGAGCAACAGACTTGTTGGAAATAATACATACTGATGTGTGCGGTCCAATGAGTGTTGAGGCTTGCGACGGGTATCGTTATTTTCTAACCTTCACAGATGATTTGAGAAGATATGTGTATATCTACTTGATGAAACATAAGTCTGAAATATTTGAAAAGTTCAAAGAATTTCAGAGTGAAGTGGAAAATCATCGTAACAAGAAAATAAAATTTCTACGATCTGATTGTGGAAACAAATATTTGAGTTACGAGTTTGGTCTTCATTTGAAACAATGTGGAATAGTTTCGCAACTCACGTCACCTGGAACACCACAATGTAATGGTGTGTCTGAACGTAACCGTACTTTATTAGATATGGTGCAATCTATGTTGTCTCTTACCGAATTACCACTATCATTTTGGGGTTATGCATTAGAGACAGTTGCATTCACGTTAAATAGGGCACCGTCTAAAATCCGTTGAGACGACACCGTATGAACAGTGGTTTAGCAAGAAACCTAAGTTGTCGTTTCTTATAGTTTGGGTTTGCGATGCTTATGTGAAAAAGTTTCAACCTGATAAGCTCAAACCCAAATCGGAGAAGTGTGTCTTCATAGGATACCCCAAAGAAACGGTTGGGTACACCTTCTATCACAGATCCGAAGGCAAGATCTTTGTTGCTAAGAGTGGATCCTTTCTAGAGAAGGTGTTTCTCTCGAAAGAAGTGAGTGGGAGGAAAGTAGAACTTGATGAGGTAACTGTATCTTCTCACGAATTAGAAAGTAGTTCATCAGAGAAATCTGTTCCTGTGATGCCTACACCAACTAGAGAGGAAGTTAATGATGATGATCATGAAACTTCGGATCAAGTTACTACAAAACTTCGTAGGTCAACCAGAGCATGATCCGCACCAGAGTGGTACGGTAATCCTATACTGGAAGTCATGTTACTAGACCATGATAAACTTATGAACTATGAGGAAGCGATGATGAGCCCAGATTCCACAAAATAGCTTGAGGCCATGAAATCTGAGATGGGATCCATGTATGAGAACAAAGTATGGACTTTGGTGGACTTGCCCAATGATCGGCAAGCCATAGAGAATAAATGGATCTTCAAGAGGAAGACAGACGCTGATAGTAGTGTTACTATCTACAAAGCTCGAATTGTCGAAAAACAGTTTTTGACAAGTTCAAGGTGTTGACTACGATGAGATTTTCTCATTCGCAGCGATACTTAAGTCTGTCCGAATCATGTTAGCAAATTGCCACATTTTATGAAATCTGGCAAATGGATATCAAAACTACATTCCTTAATGGATTTCTTAAAGAAGAGTTGTATATGATGCAACCAGGAGGTTTTGTCAATCCTAAAGGTGCTAACAAAGTGGGCAAGCTCCAGCGATCCATCTATGGACTGGTGCAAGCATCTCGGAGTTGGAATATATGCTTTGATAAAGTGATCAAAATATATGGTTTTATACAGACTTGCGGTAAAGCCTGTATTTTCAAGAAAGTGAGTGGGAGCACTACAACATTTTTGATAAGTATATGTGAATTATATATTGTTGATCGGAAATAATGTAGAATTTTTTGGAAAGCATAAAGGAGTGTTTGAAAGAAGTTTTTCAAAGAAAGACCTCGGTGAAGCTACTTACATGTTGAGCATCAAGATCTATAGAGATAGATCAAGACGCTTGATATATTTTCAATGAGTACATACCTTGACAAGATTTTGAAGTAGTTCAAAATGGAACAGTCAAAGAAGGAGTTCTTGCATGTGTTGCAAGGTGTGAAGTTGAGTAAACACTCAAAACCCGACCACGACAGAAAATAGAAAGAGAATGAGAAGTCATTCCCTATGCCTTAGTCATAGGTTCTACAAAGTATGTTATGCTATGTACCAGACCTATTGTGTACCTCACCATAAGTTTGGCAAGAAGGTACAATAGTGATCTAGGAGTGGATCACTGGACAGCGGTCAAAAATATCCTTAGTGGAATAAGGAAATGTTTCTTGGTTATGGAGGTGACAAAGAGTTCATCGTAAAGAGTTACGTCGATGCAAAGCTTTGACACCGATCTGGATGACTCTAAATCTCGATCTAGATACATATTGAAAGTGGGAGCAATTAGCTAGAGTAGCTCCATACAAAGCATTGTAGACATAGAAAATTTGCAAAATGCACACGGCTCTGAATGTGGCAGACCCGTTGACTAAATTTCTCTCACAAGCAAAACATGATCACTCTTTGGTTGTTAATCACATAGCGATGTGAACTAGATTATTGACTCAAGTAAATGCTTTGGGTGTTAGTCACATGGAGATGTGAACTATTGGTGTTAAATCACATGATGATGTGAATTAGATTATTGACTCAAGTGCAAGTGGGAGACTCAAGGAAATATGCCCTAGAGGCAATAATAAAGTTGTTATTTATATTTCCTTATATCATGATAAATGTTTATTATTCATGCTAGAATTGTATTAATCGGAAACTCAGTACATGTGTGAATACATAGACAAAAAGAGTGTCCCTAGTATACCTCTACTTGACTAGCTCATTAATCAAAGATGGTTAAGTTTCCTAGCCATGGACATGTGTTGTCATTTGATGAATGGGATCACATCATTAGAGAATGATGTGATGGACAAGAACCATCCGTTAGCTTAGCATAATGGTCATTCGGTTTTATTGCTATTGCTTTCTTCATGACTTATACATGTTCCTCTGACTATGAGATTATGCAACTCCCGAATACCGGAGGAACACCTTGTGTGCTATCAAACGTCACAACATAACTGGATGATTACAAAGATGATCTACAAGCGTCTCCAATGGTGTTTGTTGATTTGGCATAGATCGAGACTAGGATTTGTCACTCTGTCTATCAAAGAGGTATCTCTGGGCCCTCTCGGCAATGCACATCACTATAAGCCTTGCAAGCAATGTGACTAATGAGTTAGTTGCGGGATGATGCATTACAGAACGAGTAAAGAGACTTGCCGGTAACGAGATTGAACTAGGTATTGAGATACCGACAATCGAATCTCGGGCAAGTAACATACCGATGACAAAGGGAACAACGTATATATGCGGTTTGACCGATAAAGATCTTCGTAGAATATGTAGGAACCAATATGAGCATCCAGGTTCCGCTATTGGTTATTGATTGGAGAAGAGTCTCAGTCATGTCTACATAGTTCTCGAACCCGTAGGGTCCGCACGCTTAACATTCTGTGACGATTTGTATTATGAGTTATGTGATTTGATGACCGAAGTTTGTTCAGAGTCCCGGATGAGATCGGGGACATGACGAGCAGTCTCAAAATGGTCGAGATGTAAAGGTCGATATATTGGAAGGCTATATTCGGACATCAGAAAGGTTCCGAGTGATTCGGGTATTTTTTGGAGTATCGGAGAGTTACGGGAATTCGTATTGGGCATTAATGGGCCATACAGGAAATGAGAGAAAGGCGTCAAGGGTGGCCGCGCCCCTTCCCCATGGACTGGTCCGAATTGGACTAGGGAAAGGGGGCGTCCCCTTCCTTCCTTCTCCTTTTCCCTTCCCTTATTCCTATTCCATGTGAGAGGTGGAATCCTACTAGGACTAGGGAGTCCTAGTTGGACTCCACACTTTGGGCGCACCCTACGAGGGCCGGCCTCCTCCTCCCTCCATCCTTTATATACGTGGCCAGGGGGCACCCCATAGACACACAAGTTGATAATTGATCCCTTAGCCGTGTGCGGTGCCCCCCTCCACCGTAATCCACCTTGGTCATATCGTAGCGGTGCTTAGGCGAAGAGCCCTGTTCCGGTAGCATCATCATCACCGTCATCACGCCGTCATGCTGATGAAGCTCTCCCTCAACACTCAGCTAGATCAAGAGTTCATGGGACGTCACCGAGCTGAATGTGTGCAGATCGCGGAGGTGCCGTACTTTCCGTACTAGGATCGATCGAATCATGAAGACGTACGACTACATCAACCGCATTGTCATAACGCTTTCGCTTACGGTCTACGAGGGTACGTGGACAACACTCTTCCCTTCTCATTTCTATGCATCACCATGATAGATCTTGTGTGTGCATATGAAAATTTCGAAATTACTGCGTTCCCCAACACTTCTTCAGAGTGGACTTATGCGGTGGTTCAAGAAGAGTCCAATCATCATAATTTTTGAACATGTTATTCAATAATTCCTCAGCTTGTTCAACAGTTCGTTCCCTGAAAACACAACTAGCACAACTATCTATGAAGTCCCTAGAAGCATCGGTTAGTCTATTATAGAAGATATCAAGTATTTCATTTTTCTTGAGAGGATGATCACGCAAAGCATTAAGCAATTGGAGAAGCCTCTCCAAGCTTGTGGGAGACTCTCTTCTTAAATTTGCACAAAGTTAAATATTTCCTGTAAGGCAACTTGTTTCTTATGAGCAGGAAAATATTTTTCAGAGAAGTAATAAATCATATCGTGGGGACTACGCACACGACCAGGAGCAAGAGTATTATACCAAGTCTTAGCATCACCCTTTAATGAGAATAGGAATAATTTGAGAATATAATAGTAGCGGATCTTCTCATCGTGAGCAAATATGGTAGCTATATAATTCAACTTAGTAAGGTGTGCCACAACAGTTTTAGTTTCATAACCATGAAAAGGATCAGATTCAACCAAAGTGATTAACTCTAGGTCGACAGAGAATTCGTAATCATTATCATCAACATAGATAGGTGAAGTAGCAAACTTAGGATCCCATTTCATTCTAGCATTCAAGGATTTTTCCTTCAGTTTTCATAATAATTCCTTAATATCATTCCTATCATTGCAAGCAAGAAAGTCTCTAGTTGTCTCCTCATCCATAGCATAACCTTCCCCTATCTTAGGCAATTCATATCTAGGAGGACTAGGTCTAATAGGTGTTTCAAGATTTTTAGTTTCAAGTACTTTATCAGTTTCAATAATTTCATCACTTTTAGCATTCTCAAAAACTTTAGCTCTAGCAAGTTGTTCATCAAGAAATCCACCTGGTGGCACATTATCATCAAGCAAGGTACTAGCATCATCATGAGTATCATTCATAGCAGAAGTAGCAACATCAATGATTTGCAACATATTAGGATTAATGACATGTGGTGGTGTTGCAAGTCTAATCAAAATAGAAGGTGAATCAAGTGCGGAGTGTGATGGCAATTCCTTACCTCCCCTCATCCTAGAGGGAACGATCTTGGTTTTAGTATCCTTCAGATTCTTCAAAGTGATAAATTTATAATAGTCCCAAGTGACTCAACAAATATAGCTATGCTCCCCGGCAACGGCGCCAGAAAAAGGTCTTGATAACCCACAAGTATAGGGTATCGCAACAATTTTTGAGGGTAGAGTATTCAACCCAAATTTATTGATTAGACACAAGGGGAGCCAAAGAATATTTGCAAGTATTAGCAGCTGAGTGGTCAATTCAACCACACCTGGAGATTAATTATGTGCAGCAAAGTGATCAGTAGCAAAGTAGTATGATAGTTTAATAGTAGTAGCAATAGCAATAGTAACGGGTAACAGTGTTAGCAATGATTTTGTAGCAAGTGTAGCAATAACAGCAACAATAGTAACTTAGCAAGAACAATATAACAGAAATTCCTATGCATTGGATCGGTGGATTTGTTGGATGATATTCATCATATACCAGTCATAACCTAGGGCGATACGGCACTAGCTCCAGTTCATCAATATAATGTAGGCATGTATTACGTAAATAGTCATACATGCATATGGAAGAACTTGCATGACATCTTTTGTCCTACCCTCCCGTGGTAGCGGGGTCCAATTGGAAATTAAGGGATATTAAGGCCTCCTTTTAATAGAGAACCGGAACAAAGCATTAACACATAGTGAATACATGAACTCCTCAAACTATGATCATCACCGGAAAGTATCCCGACTTCTGTCACTCCGGGGTTTACGGATCATAACACGTAATAGGTGACTATAACTTGCAAGATCGGATCTAGAACATAGATATGAAGGTGATAACATAAACGGTTCAGATCTGAAATCCTGGCACCCGGGCCCAAAGTGACAAGCATTAAGCATGGCAAAGTCATAGCAACATCAATCTCAGAACATAATGGATACTAGGGATCAAGCCCTAACAAAACTAACTCGATTACATGATGGATCTCATCCAACTCCTCACTGACCAGCGAGCCTATGAAGGAATTACTCACTCCCGGTGGGGAGCATCATGGAATTGGCAATGGAAAAGGGTTGGTGATGACGAAGATCAAAGATCCCCCTCTCTACAGAGCCCCAAACGGACTCCAGATCTAGCCTCCTAATGAAGAACACGAGGCAGCGGCGGCTCCGTCTCGTGAAGCACGATAATTCTTGCTTCCTGATTTTTTGTCTCCAAAAATAGGATTTTATAGGGTTGGAATCACGGTCTACGGGGCCACCAGGTGGGCAAAACCCACCTGGGCGTGCTAGGAGGGGGCATGCCCTGGTGGGTTGTGCTCACCCAGGGGCCCCCCTCTGGTGGTTCTTGGCTCCAGTATTTTTCTTCTATTCCATAAAAATTCTCCAAAAAGTTTCGTGCCATTCAGAGAACTTTTATTTCTGCACAAAAATAATACCATGGTAGTTCTGCTGAAAACAGCGGAAGTCCGGGTTAGTTTCATTCAAATCATGCAAATTAGAGTCCAAAACAAGAGGAAAAGCGTTAGGAAAAGTAGATACGACGGAGACGTAGCAATCACCCTTTCCACTTCAAGGAAAAAAATCAACGCAAGCTCGAGAAGTAGCAGGAAGACTTTGTGGCGCCGTTGCCGGGGAGGTTCTACATCAAGCTTACCAAGTACCTATCATAAACTCTCATTTCTTGCACTTAGATTATTTTCCATTTGCCTCTCGTTTTCCCCTCCCCCACTTCTAAAACATTTTCAGAAAAACACAAAAATATTTGCCTTTTCGTTTGCCCTTATGTCTTACTTTGTTTGTTTGCTATTTTTCTTGCCATAATTCTGTATTTATTCCAAATCAGAATGCAAGAAGTTATGGATCCTCAGCCACTTGCTAATCTTTTTAAAGTATACAGTTATGATGAACCAATTGCTAGTGAGGTGTATGCACTAGATTATCTTTTTGAAGTTTTGCTTGAAATTCATGAATCTGAAAATTGTGATGAAGTGTAAAAGAAGAAATTTATGAAGTGATTCACAATAGCTCCTTGAATGAAAAGCACGATTGCAATGGTGTTATTATAAATTCTATTAATGTCAATTGTGCTAATAATATGCAAAACCCCAAGCTTGGGGATGCCAAGTTTGATATGTCCACTACTTATTGCAATGATCATGATTGGGGTGATTCTTCTTATGATCTTAAAATTTTATTTAAGCCTCATGATGAATATGTTTGCAATAATATTGAAAGTGGGTTTGGAAGAGTGTGAACTTTAGGTAAAAGTAATCCCACATATTTGGAGAGTGTTCAATCTCGTGAAATTTTTGATAAAAGTGGGTTCGGAGAGGTCATGAATTTATTTAATGATAATCTCACTATTTTGGAAGAGTGTCAACTTTGCATGCATGTGGATCATGTAGAGAATATGTTATGTGATAGCTATATTGTTGAATTTGATTATGATCCCACATGTAATTATTATGAGAGAGGGAAATATGGTTGTAGAAATTTTCATGCTACTAAATTACCTCTTGTTATGTTGAGATTGCTATTATTTCTTTCTTCTTCCTTGCATATGCTAGTTTTTGGTTGTCTTGATAATTTGTTTGCTTATAAAATGCCTATGCATAGGAAGTATGTTAGACTTAAACTTGTTTTTCACATGCTGCATGATGCTCTCTTCGTGTTTCAATTGTTATCTTTCATGTGAGCATTACTAAAATTATCAATGCCTAGCTAAAAGGCTTTAAAGAAAAGCGCTTGTTGGGAGACAACCCAATTTGTTTTTCTGTTTTTATGTAAATACACATTATTACTTCTATAGTAGTTTTGTTCTAGTGTTTTTAATTAGTGTTTCTTCCAAGTCAGACCTTTGGGATTGTCCATGGTGATAGTTGATTTGATTTTGCTGAAAAACAGAAACTTTTGCGCCTAGTAACAAAATTGATTTGAATTGCTGGAACATGATAAAATCTTGAATTTTTTACACAAGATTGATATACAAATTTCCTAGATTTTCCTAAGGAATTTTTGGAGTTACATAAGTATACGAAGTTCTAGATTACTACAGACTGTTTTGTTTTGACAGATTCTGTTCTCTGTGTATTGTTTGCTTATTGTGATGAATCTATGGGTAGCATCGGGGGGTATGAACCATGGAGAAGTTGGAATATGGTAGATATTACACCAATATAAATTTAGAATGAGTTCACAATAGTACCTAAAGTGGTGATTTATTTTACTATACTAATGGATCTTACGAGTTTTGTGTTGTGAAGTTTTCAAGTCTTAGATAAAGATTTTATGGACTATGGAATAAGGAGTCACAAGATCCTAAGCTTGGGGATGCCCAAGGCACCCCAAGGTAATACTCAATGATAGAGGCAAAGGTGTCCCGATGTTTCGATGAGATGGTGGCTATCGTTTCTATGGGAGTCGACCTTGACGATCCGACTACGAACGTGCAAGACGTCGCGCCTTAGCAATCGCTAAACCAACTTCCGAGGGGTTATTGACCACGCCGGAGCACGATCAACCTGACCACGAGGGTCTGTTTCCTGCAAGCAAACGAAGAACAAGCAAGAAACTGAGATTGCAATATGGATATTGCGAATATAAGATGAAAGCTTTATTGATCAAGGTGGGGTTCTGTGACATCTTGGTCTGGTCGTTGGACACAAACGAAGTACGCAAAGTTGCAGCTATGGCGAACTTTTAATCTAAACAAAAACCCCAAAGTCTAAACGATGCCCTAAGGGCTGTATATATGGAGGAGAGAGGGGGAATTTCGTGGCCCTTGGTGGAGGGGTCCGAAACCAACCCTAACTCTTGTTTCCCCACACATACGGACTCTAAAAACAGCCTATACTTAAGTACTTCGAAAATACATGGGCCTGGCCCAATAATAAGGTGACGCAGCACCTAGAATAGCCTCTGGAAGAAATTTATGAAGTGGCATCTTGTATATTTCGTCCCATGCTTCATGCACTCATTATGGTGGCTTCAGAGTCCTGGAATCATCACTTGTAAATCCGTTCTTGTTCCCCTTGCGCATGCCATCATCTCCACGCTTGAACTTACTCCAAGGTTTATCTTTCTTGTCCAAGCTTGGCCCTTCATTTGTAAGCAAAACAAATGTATCCAATTTAGGCAGCATCATATTCTCATGAACATTAGAATCGTTACCAAGAAACGAAAGTACCTGATAATTCAATTGGCGTGCGCGAGCTCTAGTAATTGGTCCAGTATGTATAGCAGCAGGGGCTGTGGGTGTAACAATGGTATTGATGTCCTCATCATCCTCCCCTTCTTGAAATGAAGTCGTCCTCGACGAAAGCTCATCGTCCTCACCCAAATAAGGCTTCAAATCTGCAATGTTAAAAGTGGGACTAACCCCAAAATCTGAAGGCAGCTCAAGTTTATATGCATTATCATTTATATTCTCTAACACCTTAAAAGGACCATCAGCACATGGCATTAGCTTTGACTTGCGCAAATTAGGAAATCTATCCTTACGCAAATGTAACCAAACAAGATCTCCAGGTGCAAACGCAACATGTTTTCTACCCTTATCTCCAGCAATTTTATATTTAGCATTCATACGCTCAATGTTTTGCTTAGTTAACTCATGCATTTTTTAAATCAATTCAGCACATTCTTTAGCATCAACATTAACCTTCTCCGAAGATGGAAGAGGCAACAAATCAATAGGTGCACGAGGTAGGAAACCATACACAATTTCAAAAGGGCACATCTTAGTAGTAGAATGCAATGAATGATTATAAGCAAATTCAATATGAGGCAAGCATTCTTCCCACATTTTCTTATTATTCTTCAAGACAACCTTAAGCATAGTAGACAATGTTCTATTGACTACTTCAGTTTTTCCATGAGTTTGGGGTGACAAGTAGTACTAAAAAGCAGTTTAGTCCCCAACTTAGCCCATAAACATCTCCAAAAGTGGCTAAGAAATTTAGTATCACGATCTGAAACAATAGTATTTGGCACACCATGCAAGCGAATAATTTCACGAAAGAACAAATCAGCAACATTAACAGCATCATCGCTTTTATGACTTGGTATAAAGTGTGCCATTTTCGAGAACACGACAACAAATATGCTATCCCTCCCCTTCTTTGTTCGAGGTAAACCTAAAACAAAGTCCATAGATATATCCTCCCAAGGAACACTAGGTACAGGCAAAGGCATATATAAACCATGATGATTGAGTCGTGACTTAGCTTTTTGACATGTAGTGCAGCGAGCAACAAAACGCTCAACATCCCGTCTCATCTTTGGCCAAAAGAAATGTGTAGCAACTATATCCTCCGTCTTCTTGACGCCAAAGTGTCCCATTAATCCTCCTCCATGCGCCTCCTGCAACAACAAAAGACGAACGGAGCTAGCTGGAATGCATAGCTTGTTAGCACGAAACACAAATCCGTCGTTAAGAACGAACTTGTTCCAAGTTCTCCCTTCCTTACAATTTTGCAATACATCTTTAAATTCAGCATCATGAACATATTGATCTTTGATGGTCTCCAAAACAAATACTTTAAAGTCAAGTTGTGAAAGCATAGTATAACGACAAGACAATGCATCAGCAATTACATTTTCTTTACCCTTCTTGTGCTCAACGAATTCAACCCATTTAGCATGTGTACGGTTCAGTTTTGCTTGACTTTCAATGTGTTTCAAAGATTCATGATCAGAATGTATAACAAATTCCTTGGGCCATAAATAATGTTGCCATGTTTCTAAGGTCCGAACAAGAGCATATAATTCTTTATCATAAGTAGAATAGTTCAGACTAGGCCCACTCAATTTTTCAGAAAAGTATGCAACATGTTTCCCTTCTTGTAATAACACACCTCCTAATCCAATTCCACTAGCATCACATTCAAGCTCAAAAGTCTTATTAAAATCAGGAAGTTGGAGTAAAGGACCATGTGTCAACTTATCTTTCAATACCGTGAAGGCTTCTTCCTGTGCGGTACCCCAAACAAAAGGCACATCCTTCTTTGTAAGCTCATTGAGAGGTGCAGCAATGGTGCTGAAATCTCTCACAAAACGCCTATAGAAACCAGCGAGGCCAAGGAAACTCCTCACTTGTGTGACCGTTTTGGGCTGCGGCCAACTCTCAATAGCTTCAATCTTGGCTTTATCAACATCAATTCCCTGTGGAGTAACAACATAGCCAAGAAAAGATACTCGGTCGGTGCAAAAGGTGCACTTTCCAAGGTTACCAAACAAACGTGCATCACATAGAGCAATAAAAACAACACGTAAATGTTCCAAATGTTCCTC
Source organism: Triticum aestivum (assembly GCF_018294505.1). Taxonomy (NCBI): domain Eukaryota; kingdom Viridiplantae; phylum Streptophyta; class Magnoliopsida; order Poales; family Poaceae; genus Triticum; species Triticum aestivum. The sequence continues at coordinate 326,843,334 of NC_057803.1, read as the reverse complement.
CAAAGATTTGCTATAAATCAATATGTCATCAAAGTAAACTACCCCAAATCGTCCAATGAAAGCACGTAAAACTTCGTTCATTAATCTCATGAAAGTACTAGGTGCATTAGTTAACCCAAAAGGCATAACTAACCACTCATATAATCCAAACTTAGTTTTAAATGCTGTTTTCCATGCATCTCCCAATTTCATACGAATTTTATGGTATCCACTACGCAAATTAACTTTGGAGAATATTGTAGAGCCACTCAATTCATCAAGCATATCATCTAGCCTAGGAATAGGATGACGATAACGAACAGTAATATTATTAATGCCTCTACAATCAACGCACATACGTAACGTACCATCGTTTTTCGGCACTAAAATGATAGGAATAGCACAAGGACTAAGGCATTCGTGTATATAACCTTTGTCGAGCAGTTCTTGTACTTGACACATAATCTCCTTCATCTCCTCTGGATTGGTACGGTATGGTGCACGATTGGGTAATGATGCACCGGGAATTAAGTCAATTTGATGCTCAATCCCTCGAATAGGTGGTAATCCCGATGGCACGTCTTCTGGAAAGATGTCAGCGAACTCCTGCAAAATGTTAGTGACAGCAGGAGGCAAAGAGGAAGGCACGTCCTCGAAAGAAAATAATGCCTCTTTGCACACAAAAGCATAGCAAACAGATTTTCTAAAATCTAGCTCAGCAATATCAGATTTTGTGGCAAGTAAACATGCACTTTTCAATTTAATTTCAGAAACAACAGTAGATGGTTTATTATTAGGTTTCATTTGTTGCTCAAATTATTTTGCCACAATCTGATTTTCACTCTTATTTTTCTCCGGTTTTGCTTTATTAGCTCTATTAATATCATCTTTCAAAATGGATTCAGGAGTCATAGGAAGCAAAGTAATATTTTTATCTTTATGAACAAGAGTATACTGATTGTTTCTACCATGGTGTACAGAATTTTTATCAAATTGCCATGGTCTACCAAGTAATAAGGAACATGCTTGTATAGGTACCACATCACAATCAACATAATCAGCATATGTAGAGATACTAAAATGCACACGAACAGTACGTGTGACCTTAACCTTGCCGCTGTTATTGAACCATTGGATGTAGTAAGGATGTGGATGTGGTCTTGTGGTGAGAGATAGCTTCTCCACCATCTCCATGCTAGCCAAGTTATTGCAGCTGCCTCCATCTATGATGACGCGAACAGAACGTTCCTTCACAACTCCCTTTGTATGGAACAAATTATGCCTCTGATTTTGCTCAGCTTGTGTAACTTGCACACTCAAAACACGTTGAGCAACTAAACATTCATACCTGTCAGCATCTTTAGCAGCCATGTATTGCGTCTCATGATCAGAATCGTCTCCACCGTGTTCTTCATGTGTAATAAGAGCCAACGTCTCCTCATCATAGTCACTAGCGGACTCATACCCACCATCCTCTGTAGCAATCATCACGCGCTGAGATTGGCATTCTCTTGCAAAATGTCCTCTTCCCTTACAACGACGACAAATAATATCACTTGTGTGCCCTATTGATGCCATGGAAGAAGAAGAGTTCTGCGCAGGCCCGTCAGGTGTGCTATTGGCAGATAGTGGTGGTTGTGCGTGCTTTCTTGTAACACGGTTGGAGGTGGCACCTGATGGAGGTGCTGGTGGAGTGGAAGTAGAGGATGCACGTGGTGTCCATGATGAAGATAGACAAGCAAGATGGAATAAACGAGTGATATTAGTATACTCCTTATACTCTAGAATGGTCTGAATCTCTCTATTTAATCCACCCATAAAACGTGCAAGCATAGCTTCATTCTCCTCAACAATACCACATCTAATCATGCTAGTTTGTAATTCCTGATAATATTCTTCTACATAATTTTTTCCCTGTTTTAAGCGCTGCAATTTTTGAAGTAATTCACGTTGATAATATGGTGGAACCCAACGAGTACGCATAGGAGTTTTCAAAGCAGCCCAAGTAGCTGGAATAGGATATAATCTACAATGTTCAGACCAGCAAACACATGCAAAGCTAGTGAAAGCACAAACAGCAGCAGGAACACGTCTCTCCTCAGGATATTGTAAACATGTAAGTCGTTGTTCAGTTTCTAACTCCCAAGTAAGATATATATCAGGAACATATCTACCCTCAAATGGTGGAATATTCAATTTTAGTTTAGGAATATGGTCATGTACCTTAGGTGGTGGTGCAGCCCTACCGTTGCGATGATATGCATGAGGACGACCTGGTGGTGGTGGTGCTGGTGGTTGCACGTAGTTCTGATTTTGCTCAACCTCATCCTCGTAATGGTCCTCAACCTCTACAGTAGCAGCAGGAGCGACAGAAGCACCAACAGTAGGTACAGCAGCACCAGAAGTTTGACCAGGCTCAATGGGAACACGTTGTGCTCGTCCCACTTGATTTGGAAGACGATGTTGTTGTTGTTGTAGAGGTGCGACAGGTGCAGCGGGCGGTGGAGGACGCGCGAGCAATTCATTAAACTTGTTATCGAGCTTTGTTTCGAACGCCTTCTCAATGCCATCTATCTTCTCCATGGCCTCGTCAAATCTGTTTAGCACATCCTCCACCTGTCCACTCATCATTTGCTGAAACTTATCATGTAACTCTTTGTTCATCATGTTCTCCCAGTCAATCGCGTCATGTTGTGATCCTGCCATGGTTAGCAGCAATAGAAACACACAAGAATATGATCCTACAGACTACTAGAAAATGGCGGTGGTGGAGTGTCACAAATCCGTCAAGCAAATCTCAAATTCTTACCAGTCCTTACCCAGCAGCAGGCGGTGATCAGCAACCGTCGTAGTCAAAACTCTCAAAGCTTGGATAGAGCGATTACCAGGGAGAGTCAAACGCACGACGTAGATGTATGTGGAGCTGGGAAGGCTTATAATATGATAACAAAAAGGGTCAGCAGTAATCAATTCAGAGATGCAATGTTGAATAAACGCTCAACGACGGTACTGTGCTGGTCCTAGGCTAGACCGTGCTAGAGACGCGAGCCTAGAACACTAACAAAATCACGGCGCCGCACATAAACAAGGGAGGAGCACTCTCTGAATTATTTTTCTTTTTTTTCACTTTTTCTTGCACTTTTTTCCTCTCTTTTTTTTGCTCCGCAACAATTTTTTTTCGAAAAAGTCTACAAATGGTCTAAAAACTGCCTAGCCAGAATTTTCCAGACTTAGTTTTTTTTTAGTTTGGAACTATTTTTCTTCTGGGGATGGCTCAAAAGTTGGGGAGTCCTACTCTGTCATGACTCGGAGTATTGCGTGATCTGGAACTCGAAAACAAAGCAACAAATACTGGACTCGGACTATAGAACTGGTAGCGGAGATAAATCTGGTGGAACTCGGACTGTTGGCAGCGATGGTATATGCGGACTCGGATTGGTGTTTGTATATGGCAGCGGCGATGTATATGGTGGGGTGGTGGTATATGGCAATGATGATGACGAAGGTGCGGCGGCGGCGTCACAACCTGTGAACAGAACACGAAACTCTAAGGGACTAGACGCTAAGACAAACAACTCGACACGACGATGCAACCGCAAATTCAACAAAGCAAAACTCTAAAAAGACTATGCAAAGGCTCAGATTGGTTCGGATATGATTAACTAACCCTAATTTTTTTGGCTTTTTCATGGACTATAGGTACGAAGAACAGACTCGATCTAAACTACGAAAAACTGTAAAATCTCACCGAGCAACCTAAAAATCTGATACCACTTGATAGAGGCAAAGGTGTCCTGATGTTTTGATGAGATGGTGGCTATCGTTTTTGTGGGAGTCGACCTTGACGATCCGACTACGAACGTGCGAGACGTCGCGCCTTAGCAATCGCTAAACCAACTTCCGAGGGGTTATTGACCACGCCGGAGCACGATCAACCTAACCACGAGGGTCTGTTTCCTGCAAGCAAACGAAGAACAAGCAAGAAACTGAGATTGCAATCTGGATATTGCGAATATTAGATGAAAGCTTTATTGATCAAGGTGGGGTTCTGTGACGTCTTGGTCTGGTCGTTGGACACAAACGAAGTACGCGAAGTTGCAGCTATGGCGAACTTTTAATCTAAACAAAAACCCCAAAGTCTAAACGATGCCCTAAGGGATGTATATATGGAGGAGAGAGGGGGAATTTCGTGGCCCTTGGTGGAGGGGTCCGAAACCAACCCTGACTCTTGTTTGCCCACACATAGAGACTCTAAAAACAGCCTATACTTAAGTACTTCGAAAATACATGGGCCTGGCCCAATAATAAGGTGACGCAGCAACTAGAATAGCCTCTGGACGAAATTTATGAAGTGGCATCTTGTATATTTCGTCCCATGCTTCATGCACTCATTATGGTGGCTTCAGAGTCCTGGAATCATCACTTGTAACTCCGTTCTAGTTCCCCTTGCGCATGCCATCATCTCCATGCTTGAACTTGCTCCAAGGTTTATCTTTCTTGTCCAAGCTAGGCCCTTCATTTGTAAGAAAAACAAATGTATCCAATTTAGGCAGCATCATATTCTCATGAACATTAGAATCGTTACCAAGAAACGAAAGTACCTGATAATTCAATTGGCGTGCGCAAGCTCTAGTAATTGGTCCAGTATGTATGGCAGGAGGGGCTGTGGGTGTAACAATGGTATTTATGTCCTCATCACTCAAGGACAACCAAGCATCTAAGCTTGGGGATGCCCCGGATGGCATCCCCTCTTTCGTCTTCAATCCATCGGTAAATTTACTTGAGGCTACATTTTTATTCACCACATGATATGTGTTTTGCTTGGAGCGTCTCGTATGATATGAGTTTTTTCTTTTTAGTTTGCCAAAATCATCCTTGCTTTACACACCTTTTGAGAGGGACACACTTTAATCGTGAAATTATTAGAATACTCTATGTGCTTCACATATATCTTTTGAGCTAGGCAGTTTGCTCTAGTGCTTCACTTATATATTTTTAGAGCACGATGGTGGTTTTATTTTATAGAAATTGTTGAACTCTCATGCTTCACTTATATTATTTTGACAGTCTTAAACATGATGGTAATTTGCTTAAGTTATGGATTTAGTCCTAATATGATGGGCATCCAAGAGGGGTATAATAAAAACTTTCATATAAAGAGAATTGAATATATGATAAGTTTGATTCCTTGCATTTGTTTTGAGATATAAAGATGGTGATATTAGAGTCATGCTAGTGAGTAATTGTGGATTGGTAGAAATACTTGTGTTAAAGTTTGTGATTCCCATAGTGATGAGGATATCAATACCATTGTTACACCCACAACCCCTGCTGCTATACATACTGGACCAATTACTAGAGCCCGCGCACGCCAATTAAATTACCAGGTACTTTCATTTCTTGGTAATGATTCTAATGTTCATGAGAATATGATGCTGCCGAAATTGGATACATTTGTTTTCCTTACAAATGAAGGGCCTAGCATGGATAAGAGGGATGAACACTGGAGCAAGACCAAGCATGGAGATGATGGCATGCACAAGTGGATCCAGAACGGAGTTACAAGTGATGGTTTCAGGACTTTGAAGCCACCATAAGGAGTGCATGAAGCCTTGGACGAAATATACAAGATGCCACTTCATAAATTTCGTCGAGAGGCTATTCTAGGTGCTGCGTCACCTTATTATTGGGCCAGGCTCATGTATTTTCGAAATACTTAAGTATAGGCTGTTTTTAGAGTCCGTATGTATGGGAAACAAGAGTTAGGGTTGGTTTCGGACCCCTCCTCAAAGGGCCACGAAATTCCCCCCTCTTCCTCCATATATACAGCCCTTAGGGTGTCGTTCAGACTTTGTGGGTTTTGTTTAGATTAAAAGTTCGCCATAGCTGCAACTTCATGTACTTCGTTTGTGTCCAACGACTAGACCAAGACGACACAGAACCCCACCTTCATCAATAAAGCTTTCCTCTTATATTCACAATATCCAGATTGCAATTTCAATTTCTTGCTTGTTCTTCATTGCTTGTAGGAAATAGACCCTCGTGGTCAGGTTGATCATGCTCTGGCATGGTCAATAACCTCTTGGAGTTGGTTTAGCGATTGCTAAGTCGCGACATCCTCGCACGTTCGTAGTTGAATCATCAAAGTCAACTTCCACCAAAACGATAGCCACCATCTCATCAAAAGATCGGGCCCCTCGTCTCTATCAAGTGGTATCAGATTTTCAGGTTGCTCGGTGAGATTTTACAGTTTTTCGTAGTTTAGATCGAGTCTGTTCTTCATACCTAGTGTCCACGAGAAAGCCACAAAAAAATAAGGGTTAGTTCATCATATCTGAACCAATCTGAGCCGTTGCATAATCTTTTTAGGGTTTTGCATTGTTGAGTTTGCGGTTGCGTCGTCGTGTCTAGTTGATGGTCTTAGTGTCTAATCCTTTAGAGTTTCGAGTTCTGTTCACAAGTAGTCACGCCACCGGCGCATCATCATCATCACCGCTGCCATATACCACCATCATCGTCACCGCTGCCATATACCACCATCGTCATCATCGCTGCCATATACCACCATCGTCATCGCCGCTGCCATATACCACATATCCACCGCCATCACGCCAATCCGAGTCCACCTGCAACATATATCCGCCACCAGTCCGAGTTCCACCAGATTCATCGCCGCCACCAGTCCGAGTTCCACCAGATTCATCTCCGCCACCAGTCCTAGACCGAGTCCAGTATTTTGTTACTCTGTTTTGGATTTCCATATCACGGGATACTCTGAGTCGTGATAGAGTAGGACTCACGAACTTTCCTGCTACCCGTAGAAGAAAAATAGTTCCAAATTCTGGCTAGGCAGTTTTTGGACCATTTGTAGACTTTTTCGAAAAAAAATTGTTGCAGAGCAAAAAAAGAGGAAAAAGGTGAAAAAAAGAAAACAAATCAGAGCGTGCTCCTCCCTTGTTTATGTGCAGCGTCGTGATTTTATTAGTGTTCTAGGCTCGCATCTCTAGCATGGTCTAGCCTAGGACCAGCACAGTACCGTCGTTGAGCGTTTATTCAACTTTGCATCTCTGAATTGATTATTGCTGACCCTTTTTGCTACCATATTATAAGCCTTCCCAGCTCCACATACATCTACGTCGTGCGTTTGACTCTCCCTGGTAATCACTCTATCCAAGCTTTGAGAGTTTTGACTACGACGGTTGCCGATCACCGCCTGCTGCTGGGTAAGAACTGGTAAGAATTTGAGATTTGCTTGACGGATTTGTGACACCCACCACCACCTCTTGTTAGTAGTCTGTAGGATCATATTCATGTGTGTTTCTATTGCTGCTAACCATTGCAGGATCACAAGCCGACGAGACTGACCGGGAGAACATGACGAATAAGGAGTTGCATGACAAATTTCAACAAATGATGAATGGACAGGTGCAAGATGTGCTAAACAGATTTGAAGAGGCCATGTTGAAGATAGATGGCATGGAGAAGATGTTCGAAACAAAGCTCGATAACAAGTTTAATGAATTGCTGGCACGTCTTCCACCACCACCACCGGCTGCACCTAACGCACCTCTACAACAACAACAACAACAACAACAACAACGACGACGACGACGACGATGACGACAACGACGAAGACTACCTCCACGTCGCGAAACAGCCCTCCGCCGAGCGAGCCATCTCCCTCTTGCACCTGGCCAAACTATTGGTGCTGCTGTTGATACTTCTGTGGCTCCTGGTGCTGATGCGGAGGAGGATGATTTTGCGGGAGATTACGAGGATGAGGTTGATCAAAATCAGAACTACGTGCAACCACCAGCACCGCAACCACCAGGTCGTCCACATGCAAATAATGGCAATGGTAGGGCTCCCCCTCAGGTACGAGATCATGACCATCTCCCTAAACTAAATTTGAATATTCCACCATTTAAGGGTAGATATGTTCCTGATATATATCTTACTTGGGAGTTAGAAACTGAACAACAATTTACATGTTTACAATATCCCGAGGAGAGACGTGTTCCTGCTGCTGTTTGTGCTTTCACTAGTTTTGCATGTCTTTGGTGGTCTGAGCATTGTAGATTATATCCTATTCCAGCTACTTGGGCTGCTTTGAAAACTGCTATGCGTACTCGTTGGGTTCCACCATATTATCAACGTGAATTACTTCAAAAATTGCATCGTTTAAGACAAGGAAAAAATTCTATAGAAGAATATTATCTGGAATTACAAACTAGCATGATTAGATGTGGTATTGTTGAGGAGAATGAAGCTATGCTTGCATGTTTTATGGGTGGATTAAATAGAGAGATTCAGACCATTCTAGAGTATAAGGAGTATACTAGTATCACTCGTTTATTCCGTCTTGCTTGTAAAGCTGAAAGTGCGTTATATCGACTAGAGGGGGGGGGTGAATAGACGATTTTTATGAATTCTTCACTGAGATTTTGCTTATGATGATTTTGAGGATTTCTTCTTTTTCTTCGCATCATCAGAACTGTAATCCTTGTATTTCTTCTTCTTTGATTCCTTTTCCCACTGAGGACAATCTTGAATGTAATGTCCAGGTTTCTTGCATTTGTGATAGAGCCTCCTCTTATAGTCACTGGATGAGGAATCATTGCTCCTTGAGGGTCTTCCAAAGCGACCAAGTCTTGAGAACTTTTGGAATTTATTCACGAGCGGTGCTAGCTCATGGCTTAGTTCTTCAGGATCACCAAGGCTGCTACTAGAGTCTTCATCTTCGGACTCAGATACTGCATTGGCCTTCAGTGCACGTGATCTACCATAGCTCAAACCATAGAGATCTCTTTTTTCAGCAAGTTGGAACTCATGAGTATTTAGCCTCTCGAGAATATCAGCAGGATCAAGTGACTTGTAATCATCACGTTCTTGTATCATCAATGCCAGAGTGCCAAATGAGGAATCAAGCGATCTAGCAATTTCTTCACCACCTCATGGTCGGTGATGTCAGTGGCACCAAGTGCTTGAAGCTCATTTGAGATGTCAGTGAGGCGATCGAAGGTTTGTTGAACATTTTCATTGTTGAGTCTTTTGAAGCGGTTGAAGAGATTGCGAAGAACATCAACTCGAGAGTCACGCTGTGTTGAGACTCCTTCGTTCACTTTGGACAGTCTATCCCAGATAAGCTTAGCAGTTTCCAAAGCACTCACTCTTCCATACTATCCTTTGCTCAGATGGCCACATATGATATTCTTCGCTTGAGAATCGAGTTGCTTGAATCTCTTCACATCAGCAGCATTCAGAGAAGGTGTGACTGAGGGAACACCATTTTCCACAACATACGAAAGATCGTTATCAATTGCCTCAAGATGCATTCGCATCTTATTCTTACAGTAGGGGTAGTCCGTCCCATCGAAGGTAGGACACCCAGCAGAGACCTTGATCGTACATGCGGTCGACATAACTAAAACTCCAGGCGGTTAAACCAAAATCACATAGAACAAGGGAGTGCCTTGATCTGATACCAATTGAAAGTGTGTTATATCAACTAGAGGGGGGGGTGAATAGGCGATTTTTATGAATTCTTCACTGAGGAATTTGCAGGTGAGAAATTCCTTAGCGAAGAACTACTAGCAGTAGAATAAGTACTCAAAAGTAAACATAACAGAGCACGCGCATAGTCATCATGATGAAATGAAGACAAGCACAGAGTACAGAGAGCGTAAGCACGAGATAACACAGGATGAAGAAAAATACACTGAAGAAATTGAGAAAATCTTCAGTCAAAGTCCTCAAACACAGATTTGAACAAGAACACAACACAGTTATGAGGAAATGAAAGAGTTGAGGAAATAGAACCTATAAGCTTGGTGAAGACAATGATTTTATAGACCAGTTCCAACTGATGTCTCAGTTGTACGTCCGGTTAGGGTGGCTAGGTATTTAAACCTCAGGACACACAGTCCTGGACACCCTGTCCTGAACACGCAGCTCAGGACACTCAGTCCTCACCATATTCCCTTGAGCTAAGGTCACACAGACCTCGCCCAATCACTCGTGGTAAGTCTTCAGGTGACTTCCGAACCTTCACAAACTTGGTCACTCGGCGATCCACAATTGCTCTTGGATGCTCTAGACCATGACGCCTAACCGTCTGGAAGAAGCACAGTCTTCAAAGGTAACAAGCGTCGGATCCACGCAGGATCAATCTTAGTGATGCTCAATCAGTTGGGGTTTGTAGGTGTTTGGGTTTGGGTTTTCCTCACTTGATGATTTTCGCTCAAAGCCCTCGGAGGATGGGTTGCTCTCAAATGACAAGTGTCAGTTTGTCTCGGAGCAGCCAACCAGCTAGTGGTTGTAGGGGGCGGCTATTTATAGCCTAGGGAGCAGCCCGACATGATAAGACATAAATTCCCTTCAATGATATGACATAAATGCCCTTCAATATTTATAGCCTAGGTGGATAGATATTTTGGGACAGCTGGCGCATAGCACAACAACGGTCAGAATTTTGAGTGGCAAAATCCTCAGGGTGATCATGTTCCTCACTGTGTAGGCAATCCGCACTGGCGAATTCCTAACTCCTCAGTCAAAACAAATTCCTCAGGGACCAGAAGAACTTCATCTCTATCACTGAAGAATATGACTGGACTATATGAGATTTCCAATGGCTTCACTCGAAGGGATTGGTAGGTGCAGGATTTTGAGTTGAGCATCACATGGAAATTTTTCCTTAGTATTTCCTCGACCCCCTTTAACAGTACGGTGTTTCCTATTACTGAAGAAAGAGAACATGAAACTACGAAAACAAAAGTCTTCACGCTTCATGTTCCTCGAATGAATACCAAGTATTCAAGGTCACACCAATTTCTTCACTTTCAGAGTTTTCAGAAAGTCTTCAGAAATCCAAAGTCTTCAGTGCAAGAACTTCATTTTTAGGGGTCGACTTTCTCTGTAAATATCAAACTTCTCATAGACTTATAGACCTATGTACACTCACAAACGCATTAGTCCCTTAACCTATAAGTCTTCAGTACACCAAAATCACTAAGGGGCACTAGATGCACTTACAATCTCCCCCTTTTTGGTGATTGATGACAATATAGGTTTAGTTTTCAATGGGGATAAACATACGAAGTGTAAATACTGGTATTGAGGAATTTGATTTTAAGATATAGAAGAACTCCCCCTGAATATGTGCGTGGTGAGGTATTTGCTTTTGAAGCATTGCACACTCGAAGAGTAGAATCATGGAGATCTCCCACTATATCATGTACTTCATATACGCATTTGACATATCACAATGAAGAATTTGAAATGCATGATGAAATATGGTGACTGATGTAATTCAGCATGCGTGCATTAGCATATATGAGGAATAAGCATGCAGAAAAACATATCAAAAGTATCAGAGCACCATCGGGTTTAAGTTTACAACTCGATCCAATAAAGTCTCAGAAGAACGAGAGTTGTAACTTAACAAAAAATGCCCATATAGAAAGACCCGCTTGAAGACTAACTCAAAATTCTCCCCCTTTGTCATCAAATGACCAAAAGGATAGAAAATGAGGACTAACGCCCCTGAAAAATATCAAGTTGTTGAAGGAGCGCCAGCGTTGTTGAGGTCGTTTGTCGTGGAAGGGCCTGCTGCAGTGTCGACCAAGTCTTCATTCTCATCGGTGTCGCGCGATGAAGAATATGAGCTGGCCACCAAGGAAGGAACCTTGACCTTCTTGAATTTCTTTGGTGGAGGTGCAGACCAGTCAAAATCTTCCTTGAGACCCATTTTCTTGAGATCTTCTTCACCATACAGATGTGACAGTATTGCCCAGGTGCGACCGAAAACTTCATGGAGGTAGTAATGTTTTTTCTTCACTGCATTGTGCGTAGCAGTCATGTTGTGAAGAAATAAACCAAACTGACGCTTAACCCATTTATGGTTTCGATCCACCTTCTGGTGAAGACTAAGCAGAAGCTCATGGTCAGTCATCACACGAGGAGCAGTGGCTTGAGGAGTAGACTTGGGTGCATTGGCAGAGTCATGTGTGGCAGAGTCATCATTGGTGGAATAAGATGCAGCTTTGCGAAACTGACCATCCAATGGATGAATGCCTTCATCTATAATAGCTGGTGCCTTTCCCTTTTCATCAACTGAGGAATAGGTCCGCTTGAGGACTTCAATTGGGGGCTAGTAGCGGAGGTGATTCTGAAAATCAGCTTTGTAGTTGAGTGAAGTCCTTGTCCTGAGGAATTTCATGATCTAGGGTGCATAAGGCTTCAGCTCAAACAGAGAAAGTGCAACATTTGCCAGAGTCCTCATGAAGAAATTGTGATAATTGACAGGAATGCCATGAACGATATTGAATACCATATTCTTCATGATGCCAACAATTTCCTCATCAGATGAGTCGTGGCCTTTGATGGGACTCATTGTCCTCGTTAGAATGCGATAGACAGTTCTGGGCACATATAGTAATTCCTTCACGAGGAATTTGGTTCGTGGGGCCTGACCTGGCTTCAAAGGTTTCATCAGAACTTGCATGTAGTGATTTGTAAGCTCAGGTTCACTGTAAATGCAACGAGCTTCTTCAAGAGAAGGACTGAGTGGTAAGGCACGAAGCAATTCAGTAGCTGGTGCTGTGTAGTGAGTGTTCTCAGACATCCAGTCCAGCACCCATGAATTCACATCTTCAGAGTCTCCTGCGATGTGCAGCGTCGCATAAAATTGAAGAATCAGTTCTTCATTCCAATCACAGATGTCAGAGCAGAAATTTAACAGTCCAACGTTGTGAAGAACACTGAGGACTGGCATGAAGCACGGCAGAGATTCCATATCCACGTGAGGAATGTGCTCATGGTAGAAGATTTTGTTTTTGTTGAACAGCACTGAGGAATAGAAATTAGCCTGGCTGGCAGTCCAAAAACGCCTCTTCCTAATGCGAGCACCATAAGTGTCATTGAAGGGAAAGTCAGCATCCAAACTCATCACTGGTGTGAACATTGGAGAGTTTGGATGCTGACTTTCCCAGTATTCATCACTCATCACTGGTGTGGAGCAGCCAACGTCCACATCTTTATCTTCCAAGTCTTCAATGCCAGCCTCTTCAGCAGTGAACTGAGGCAGAGGCGAGGAAATGACAGGTGTTGAAGGGATCTCATCCACTTCAATTTCTTCATCCAACTGCTCTGACGAAGCAGCAGAAGGATTTTCTTCATCAGATCCGCTAGGGATCACATATTCTTCATCGAAAGGAACAAGGTCCTTTGATGGAATGGTAGAGAGAGGAACAACATCAATGGGATTTTCAAACGAGCTGGTCAAAGCCTTCATCTTCTTCGGAGCTGAAGAATCTAAAGTAGCTGATGCTTTCCTTTTCTTCACTGTTGCACGCTCTGCAGCCTTGGTTTTCTTCACATCTGCTGCAGATGGAAGGATCGGGGTTGGTGTTGGCACATGAGGAGCAGAGAATCTGGTTGATTTTCTTCAGGTATAATTGATGCAGTTGCCCTGACTTCTTCATTTTCTTCAGGCGCACCACTAGTGGATGCCCTGGCAATTTCTTCAGCGGCTGAAGTGCATTCATTAGCCCTGGAACTCACAATTTCTTCAGCAGCCTGAAAGTCATCAGTAGTGCTGGCATGTTCTTCAGTTGGCTGAGCAGATGCTTCAGCCTGAGGAATTTCCTGTTGCGTTGGGGCTGCAACATTTGAGGTGAAGTTATCAGCAAGTTTCACAAAGCGAACCTTGGCTCCAAGCCAATCAACGCGGTATGTGTCAAATTCATCACTGGGTTTCTTGATCTCAGTTTGACCAGTGACAAGTTCTTCAGTTGTCATAGAGACAATGTTTTTCTTCAGATAGCGCTCCTTCTTGTACTGCGCTTTCTTGATCTGCCTGGCCTTCTCATATTTCCATTTTTCTTCTTGTATGAAGTGGGTCAGCATGTGACTTTGTCCAGGAGTCAGCTTGAAGTCAGGCATGGGAGTGTTGGGGTACTTGTGCCAAACATCAATCTATTCGAGGATCAACTTTGGATCCAAAAGTAGTGGCACATCTGTTCCCTTGGCTCTAGCGGCCCTGACTTGCCTATCTCTGATGATTTCAGCAAGTTCATCATCATCAGCTTCATCTTCTTTAGGCAGCACTTGGAAGGCGACCTGCTTCTTCTGAGGACTAGTGCGAGGACCTCGTCCAGCAGTGGCCTTTGTCTTCAGTAGAGAGGGTCCGTTAAAGAATTTGGTGCAGCTGAGGAACTAGCTGAAGCTCCTGAGGCAATTGAGACGCCTGTGATCCTTTGACACGTGGCGAGATGCACAGGTGCAGAGGACTTTGTTGGAGCAGCTGAGGATTTGGGAGGAGCAGGAGCAGCATGAGGAATTGGCCTTGATGGCTTTGAAGATTCTAGCCGTGAGGGCATTGCTGAGGAACTTGGCCTTGAGGGCACTGAAGGCGAAGCACTTGGCTTGTGCGCATGCTTCTTTGACATGGCCTTCTTAGGCTTGACAGAGGCCTCAACGGCAGCAACAGCAGAGTCTTCGTTGAATTTCCTCACCGCTTCTTTGGCTTGTTTAGCCAACTTGGCTTGGCGCTTGGCCCATTCATCAGGATAATCCTCACCACGCTTGAGGCTGGTGGGATCAGCTATTTCGCCAGGTGCCAATGGAGGTCTTGGGCATGGAGGATTGAGTGCGAATTTCTTCATGTATTTGGGAGTGACATATCTGTACCCCCTCCACTCTCTAGCCCATCTCCTCTCTATCTTCTGAATGCGCACCTTGCGCTGATTTTTGTCTTCCTCAGGAGGTGTGCAGTACCCAGCATATATATCATCAGGGATCTCAAACGCGGTGTTGACCTCAGGCCTCTTTCCTCCTTTCTGTGGCTTCTTACCGTCAGCCATTTTCTTCAGTTGAGGAATTTGAACAATCGAATTCTCTGAAAAAGTATGCAATTTTTCTTCGAGGAACGCTGCAAATGAGTTAAGTTGATGAGAACCTAGTGATTCAGCAGCTGACATGAGTACCTGTGAACAGAGTATAGTTGCGAGGAATTTGGAGAGGTCATATGCGTTCTCAGAAGGTTTTTATAAAGAACAAGTTTGAGGAATTTGACCAGATAAGTCTTGAAGAATTTCACTGAGCGTTCTTAGTCTTAGGTTCCAGAGTTGTACAGATCAGAAATCCGCACAATTGAGGAATCTTGAAGAGAAATTTGCAGCTTAGAGAAATGAATCAAGAACAGAGGATATGTGAGGTGTTTTAGTGTGTGAAGGTATGAAGAAAAACACCTTTGAAGATTTTATAGATAATCATTTGAATCAACTAGGGCAGTAAAAGTAACTTTTAATTACCCTGGACGAAGAACACGACGAACTGGAATGTGGAGATGGGAAGTTCGTCAGTGCAGATCTTCCATGCCCTAACTTGGCGGAGGAAGACGGCTACGGCGGTGGTGGAGTGAAGATTTCCGCGGCTGGCGCGAGTACGGCAGCGACGAGGTCGAGGCAGTGAAGCTCTTCCTCACCGGCGACGATGAAGTAGTGGCGGCGCTACGGTTTGAGAAGCTCGAGTTGGAGAGAGGTCGAGCGGAGTAAAAGAAGTGAGGAAGGGGAGAGGGGGTATTTATAGCCACGATGAAAAACTGTTCGCCCAAAGTATTTGGACGAACGTGCCCCTGACCCTTCTCCTTCACATGACATGTGTCACCCACGTACTGAGAAGTGGAGATCGTGTTAGATCATGGGTGAATGGATAAGTATGTCGTGGGATGTGGAACGGTTTGAGCAGCAAAGCCGAAAATTTGGATAAGATAAGTTAAAAGTTTCGTTCGCAAATTCTTCAGCTGACAAGGACACAGTGAAGATTTTGAACGAGTTTCAAATAGAACGCACATGAAGAATTTGTGAATAGATTGGGTTGAGTATAGCATAGAGGGGAAGGGTCGGATCACATTCACTTAGAAAAAAAACCAACTTGAAGAATTAGCCATAAGCGAATGCTGTAGAGGACATAAACTCATATATATATATATAGCCAATGAAGAAAAACGACGGAAACAGTGAAGACAATGCAAAGTTGAAGAATTTGAACAACTGAGGAATTTCAACTTTTGGTGGTGGCATGACCCACCGTATAAGAATGATGATTTCAGACACCGCGTACAATTGTCGTAAGGTTCTGAGAATCAAATTCTTCGTTAATTTCTTCACACTTAGAGTGTTATTCTTCATTGATTGAAGAAAAATGTTTCTTCATGTGTTGCACATCTAAGTCATCAATTTTGCATAAGTGTTAGGATGAGTGTCCTTTACAAAGAACATTCGAAGATTCCAGGATATTTAGCTCACACCGCAACTTGCTAAATCTCTTCTCATCCAAGGGTTTTGTGAAGATATCGGCTAGTTGTTCTTCAGTATTCACATGCTCAATAGAAATGTCGCCCTTCAACACATGATCACGAAGAAAATGATGACGAATCTGAATGTGCTTAGTCTTCGAGTGTTGAACTGGGCTGTGAGCAATCTTGATAGCACTCTCATTGTCACAGAAGAGAGGCACATTCTTCATGTTGATGCCATAGTCCTTGAGAGTTTGCTTCATCCATAGCAATTGAGCACAACAAGAACCAGCGGCAATATACTCAGCTTCAGTAGTAGATAGTGATACGCAGTTCTGTTTCTTCGAGGACCAACAGACCAAAGATCGTCCGAGGAAATGACATGTACCAGATGTTGACTTGCGGTCCACACGATCACCAGCATAGTCAGAGTCAGAATATCCAATGAGATCAAAAGCCGAGCCCTTGGGGTACCATAATCCAAGTGTTGGTGTGTGAGCTAGATATCGAAGAATATGCTTCACAGCCTTATGGTGTGATTCCTTTGGTGTAGCTTGAAATCGGGCACACATGCAAACACTAAGCATTATATCTGGCCTAGATGCACATAAGTACAATAAAGAACCAATCGTGGAGCGGTATACCTTATGATCGAAGTCAATACCATTTTCATCAGTGCACAGATGGCCATTTGTGGGCATAGGAATTTTGACGCCTTTGCAATCTTGCATGCCGAATTTCCTCAGTACATCCTTGAGGTATTTCTCCTGAGATATGAATATGCCATTGCGTTGTTGACGAATTTGAAGACCTAAGAAGAATTTCAATTCTCCCATCATAGACATTTGATATTCTTCACTCATCATGTAGGCAAATTCATCACTATAACGTTGGTCAGTACAGCCAAAGATAATATCATCAACATATACTTGGCACACAAACAATTCACCATCATAAGATTTAGTGAAAAGAGTAGGGTCGAGTGAACCGGGTTTGAAGCCTTTCTTCATGAAGAATTCCTTCAAAGTATCATACCACGCCCGTGGGGCCTGCTTGAGGCCATAGAGGGCCTTGTTGAGTCTGAAGACTTTGTCAGGATTCTTTGGATCTTCAAAACCTGGGGGTTGAGCAACATATACTTCTTCCTCAAGCTTACCATTGAGGAATGCACTTTTCACATCCATTTGATATAAAGTGATATCATGATGGTTAGCATAAGCAAGTAATATGCGAATAGCCTCAAGTCTAGCAACAGGTGCAAAAGTTTCATCGAAATCAATTCCTTCAACCTGTGTGTAGCCTTGAGCTACGAGTCGTGCCTTATTCCTCACCACAAGGCCATTTTCATCTTGCTTGTTGCGGTAGATCCACTTTGTGCCAATGATATTGTGCTTGCGAGGATCTGGACGTTTGACCAGTTCCCAGACATTGTTGAGCTCGAACTGATGTAATTCTTCTTGCATGGCCTGAATCCACTCAGGCTCCAGAAATGCTTCATCTACCTTAGTGGGCTCTGTGATAGAGACAAAAGCATAGTGCCCACAAAAGTTAGATAAATGTGAAGCTTTTGAGCGTGTGAGAGGACCTGGCGCTTTGATGTCATTGATGATCTTTTCAACTTGCACTTCTTTTGCAATGCGAGGATGAGCTGGTTGTCGTTGAGGAATTTGATCAGCATTCTCTTCAGCACCATTTTCTTCAGTATTTTCTTCAGGTGCATTAGCTCGACATTCTTCATGTTCTGGAATGAATTCTTCAGCAGATTCTTTAGTAGGAATGACATCCTCAGTAGCCTTGAACTTGATAGTTTCCTCAGGTGCTGGTTCATCTATCACAGTAGGTAGGTGCTCTCTTTGCGAGCCATTAGTTTCATCGAACCGCACATCTACAGTTTCAACAACCTTGTGAAGAACGTTGTTGAAGACTCTGTAGGTGTGCGAGTCCTTTCCGTAACCAAGCATAAAACCTTCATGTGCTTTCGGTGCAAATTTTGAGTTGTGATGAGGATCTCTAATCCAACATTTAGCACCGAAGACTTTGAAATAACTTACATTGGGTTTCTTATCAGTGAGGAGTTCATAGGCAGTCTTCTTGAAGAATTTGTGAAGATATACTCTGTTGATGATGTGGCATGCAGTATCAATTGCCTCAATCCAGAAACGACGAGGCGTTTTGTATTCATCAAGCATAGTGCGAGCCATCTCAGCAAGAGTCCTGTTCTTGCGCTCCACGACGCCGTTCTGCTGAGGAGTATAAGGAGCAGATAACTCATGAGTAATACCAAGTTCATCAAGATAGTCATCAAGACCAGAATTCTTGAACTCAGTTCCATTGTCACTTCTGATGTGCTTGATCTTCACACCAAAGTTGGTTGAAGCCCTCGAGGAAAATCGTTTGAAGACTTCCTGCACTTCATGTTTGTAAGTAACAATGTGTACCCATGTGTATCGAGAGTAATCATCAACAATAACAAAGCCATATAGAGATGCATCATTTGTAACAGCAGAATAATGATTAGGACCGAAGAGATCCATGTGAAGCAATTCAAATGGACGAGTAGTGGTCATGATAGTCTTCGCTGGATGCTTAGCCTTTGTCATCTTCCCAGCTTCACAGGCTCCGCATAGGTGATCCTTGAGGAATTTGACATTCTCGATGCCAATGACATGCTTCTTCTTCGCAAGCGTGTGCAAATTCCTCATGCCTGCATGACCAAGTCGTCGATGCCAGAGCCAGCCTTCTGAAGCTTTTGCAAGTAGGCACACGGCTGGTTGTGGTCCTGTAGAGAAATCAACAATATACAGTCTCCTCTCCTAAAGCCTTCGAAGACTTTGGAATTGTCAGCTTCCATAACCACAACACAACGGTACTTGCCAAAGACAACAACCATATCGAGATCGCAAAGCATTGAGACAGACATGAGGTTGTATCCTAAGGACTCGACAAGCATGACTTTGTCCATGTGTCGATCCTTTGTGATCACAACCTTACCTAGACCCAATACTTGACTTTTGCCTTTGTCGGCAAAGATGATATGCTTCAGATGCGACGGAGATAATGGAGCATCCATCAATAGATTCTTGTCACCAGTCATGTGATTTGTACATCCACTATCAAGGACCCACTCAGTGGCTTTGGGTTGATCATCCTGCAGATGAATTAGTGCAACTTACGAACTCATATACTTCATCAGTGAAGAATATGACATCAATTCATCAGATCAATTTCATCAAGCAAAAGAACAGATAAAGCAGTATGAGGACGTGAGAAATGAAAGTTCATTTCTTCATGATTAGCATGTGTCCTTTCATGCATACTCAGGTCTCCAGCAAATTCCTCAAATGATTACGTACGTCTGGAGACCTAACCCTGCAGAAGAGATTAGTTCTTTTTCTTCACCCCCCACATCTAAAGGGGTGGCAAAGAGTTCATCACTCTGCGAGCTCCATACGAGAAAGGTGGCATAGAAGCCAGTCCATTTTGTTTCACATAAGAGGAGTTAGGATAAGCATATGAATAAGCAGAGAAATTCTTCGAGGACTTATGAACATCATGATTATAAGAATAATGCTCATATTCATAGTCCTTAGCTCTTCCCTGCGAAACAAAGTTGTTAGCACGATGATATTCATATGAGGACTTCGATCCTTTTGAGGAATTTGATCCACGTGTGGAGTTTGGTCCGCATGAGGACTTGGATCCATATGAAGAATTTGGTCCATATGAAGAATTTGCTCTGGGGTTCCTATTCTTCATAGGTGGTGTCCTGAGGACATTCACCTGAGGCACTTTTTGGGACCCAGATTTTCTTCATAGGGGGACCGTTCCTGCAGTTAGTGCCAACATATCTAGCAAATACTTCACCATTCTAATTTTTGAATAGTTTATAGTTGGAGTCAAATGACTCATCATCAGAACGAGGAGATTCACATGAAAATCCAGATAAGTTAGATGGATCAACTAGAGGTCCTTTTGCAGCAACCCATGTAGTTTTGGGGTACTGCTCAAGCTTCCAATATGTACCATCGGCATTGAGTTTCCTCTGAAAGGCAATACCCTCTTTCCTAGGGTTCCTGTTGAGGATCTGCTTTTTAAGCACATCACAAAGAGACGGATGCCCTTTGAGGCTTTTGTACATGCCTGTCATGTACAATTACTTCAGCCCTGCATCGTCAGTGATACTAGCAGTGTCCTTAGATGAGGAATTAGTGATAGCAGAGGCATGTGAAGAATTTGAAACACTAGCAGCATTTGAACATTCTGGTGAAGAATTAGCAGATTCACGTTCAATGCACTTTCAAACATGGAGGAACAAATTCTTCCTGAGAAGCGCTGATTTGTTGAGCAAGTAATGAATCGCGCTCCTTCTGAAGATCTTCATAACTCACTCTTAGCTTTTCAAGGTCTTGCTTTCTTTGAAGAAATTCATAAGAAAGCTTCTCATGATCAGATAAGAGAGTGTTATGATGACCTTGAAGGTTGTCAAACCTAGTCTAAAGTCTTTGAAGATTTTCAATCAAGGCTTTAGTGCGATCCATTTCTTCACCCAACATATCATCACTTTTGTCTAGCATGTTTTGAACCTTTTCAAAAGCCCTTTGTTGTTTTACAGCAATCTTAGCAAGTTTAGAATAGCTAGGCTTAAGGTTTTCATCAGATTCATTCTCACTTGACTCAGAGGAGGTATATTTGAGTACCTTGGCACCCTTTGCATGAAGCAATAGAAGGGAGCGTAGTCGCTATCGCCTTCATCAGCCTTGTTGGTGAGGTCATTTTCTTCAGTGTTGAAGATAGACTTGCTGACAAATGCGGTAGCGAGGGCTAGGCTCGCCACTCCGGATTCAGACTCCTCAGATGCTCCTCTTCCTCATTTTCTTCAGATTCAGCCTTAGAGTCCATTTCCTTGCCAATGAATGCCCCAGCCTTCTTAGAGCTTCTCTTCTTGTGAGATGAAGATTTTGAGGATTTTGCTTATGATGATTTTGAGGATTTCTTCTTTTTCTTCGCATCACCAGAACTGTAATCCTTGTATTTCTTCTTCTTTGATTCATTTTCCCACTGAGGACAATCTTGAATGTAATGTCCAGGTTTCTTGCATTTGTGACAGAGCCTCCTCTTATAGTCACTGGATGAGGAATCATTGCTCCTTGAGGGTCTTCCAAAGCGACCACGTCTTGAGAACTTTTGGAATTTATTCACGAGCGGTGCTAGCTAATGGCTTAGTTCTTCGGGATCACCAAGACTGCTACCAGAGTCTTCATCTTCGGACTCAGATATTGCCTTGGCCTTCAGTGCACATGATCTACCATAGCTCGAACCATAGAGATCTCTTTTTTTAGCAAGTTGGAACTCATGAGTATTTAGCCTCTCGAGAATATCAGCAGGATCAAGTGACTTGTAATCAGCACGTTCTTGTATCATCAATGCCAGGGTGTCAAATGAGGAATCAAGCGATCTAGCAATTTCTTCACCACCTCATGGTCGGTGATGTCAGTGGCACCAAGTGCTTGAAGCTCATTTGAGATGTCAGTGAGGCGATCGAAGGTTTGTTGAACATTTTCATTGTCGAGTCTTTTGAAGCGGTTGAAGAGATTGCGAAGAACATCAACTCGAGAGTCACGCTGTGTTGAGACTCCTTCATTCACTTTGGACAGTCTATCCCAGATAAGCTTAGCAGTTTCCAAAGCACTCACTCTTCCATACTGTCCTTTGCTCAGATGGCCACATATGATATTCTTCGCTTGAGAATCGAGTTGCTTGAATCTCTTCACATCAGCAGCATTCAGAGAAGGTGTGACTGAGGGAACACCATTTTCCACAACATACCAGAGATCGTTATCAATTGCCTCAAGATGCATTCGCATCTTATTCTTCCAGTAGGGGTAGTCCGTCCCATCGAAGGTAGGACACCCAGCAGAGACCTTGATCATACCTGCGGTCGACATAACTAAAACTCCAGGCGGTTAAACCAAAATCACACAGAACAAGGGAGTACCTTGCTCCGATACCAATTGAAAGTGCATTATACCGACTAGAGGGGGGTGAATAGGCGATTTTTATGAATTCTTCACTGAGGAATTTGCAGGTGAGGAAATTCCTTAGCAAAGAACAACTAGCAGCGGAATAAGTACTCAAAAGTAAACATAACAGAACACAAGCATAGTCATCATGATGAAATGAAGACAGGCATAGAGTACAGAAAGCGTAAGCACAGGATAACACAGGATGAAGACAAACAGACTGAAGAAATTGAACTGAGTAAATTGAGAAAATCTTCAGTCAAAGTCTTCAAGCACAGATATGAACAAGCACACAACACAGTTATGAGGAAATGAAAGAGTTGAGGAAATAGAACCAGTAAGCTTGGTGAAGACAATGATTTGGTAGACCAGTTCCAACTGCTGTCTCAGTTGTACGTCTGGTTAGGGCGGCTAGGTATTTAAACCTGAGGACACACAGTCCCGGACACCCAGTCCTGAACACGCAGCTCAGGACACCCAGTCCTCACCGTATTCCCCTTGAGCTAAGGTCACACAGACCTCACCCAATCACTCATGGTAAGTCTTCAGGTGACTTCCAAACCTTCACAAACTTGGTCCATCGGCGATCCACAATTCCTCTTGGATGCTCTAGACCATGACGCCTAACCGTCTGGAAGAAGCACAGTCTTCAAAGGTAACACGCATCAGATCCACGTAGGATCAATCTCTTCAGTGATGCTCAATCATTTGGGGTTTGTAGGTGTTTGGGTTTGGGTTTTCCTCACTTGATGATTTTCGCTCAAAGTCCTCGGAGGATGGGTTGCTCTCAAATGACAAGTGTCAGTTCCTCTTGGAGCAGCCAACCAGCTAGTGGTTGTAGGGGGCGGCTATTTATAGCCTAGGGAGTAGCCCGACATGATAAGACATAAATTCCCTTCAATGATATGACCATTAGGTGGATAGATATTTTGGGACAGCTGACGCATAGCACAACAACGGTCGGAATTTTGAGTGGCAAAATCCTCAGGGTTATCATGTTCCTCAATGTGTAGGCAATCCGCACTGGCGAATTCCTAACTCCTCAGTCAGAACAAATTCCTCAAAGACCAGAAGAACTTCGTCCCTGTCACTGAAGAATATGACTCGACTGTATGAGATTTTCCAGTGGCTTCTTGGTAGGTGTAGGATTTTGAGTTGAGCATCACATGGAAATTTTTCCTTAGTATTTCCTCGACCCCCTTTAACAGTACGGTGTTTCCTATGAATCAAGAAAGAGAAAATGAAACTACGAAAATAAAAGTCTTCACGCTTCATGTTCCTCGAATGAATTCCAAGTCTTCAAGGTCACACCAATTTCTTCACTTTCAAAGTCTTCAGAAAGTCTTCAGAAATCCAAAGTCTTCAGTGGAAGAACTTCATTTTTAGGGGTCGACTTTCTCTGTAAATATCAAACTTCTCATAGACTTATAGACCTGTGTACACTCACAAACGCATTAGTCCCTTAACCTATAAGTCTTCAATACACCAAAATCACTAAGGGGCACTAGATGCACTTACAATCTCCCCCTTTTTGGTGATTGATGACAATATAGGTTAAGTGGTTGAATTCATTGAGACTTTCCCTTATGTCATTAAACACAAGAAGGGTAAAGAAAATGTTATTGCCGATGCTTTGTCTCGTCGTTATACTATGCTTTCACAACTTGACTTTAAAATATTTGGTTTGGAGACCATCAAAGATCAATATATGCATGATGCTGAATTTAAAGATGTATTGCAGAATTGTAAGGAAGGGAGAACTTGGAACAAGTTCGTCTGTAATGATGGATTTGTGTTTCGTGCTAACAAGCTATGCATTCCAGCTAGCTCTGTTCGTCTTTTGTTGTTGCAAGAGACGCATGGAGGAGGATTAATGGGACACTTTGGCGTCAAGAAGACGGAGGATATACTTGCTACACATTTATTTTGGCAAAGATGAGACGGGATGTTGAGCATTTTTTTGCTCGCTGCACTACATGTCAAAAAGCTAAGTCACGACTCAATCCTCGTGGTTTATATATGCCTTTGCCTGTACCTAGTGTTCCGCGGGAGGATATTTGTATGGACTTTGTTTTAGGTTTACCTCGAACAAAGAAGGGGGGATAGCATATTTATTGTCGTGGACAGATTCTCGAAAATGGCACACTTTATACCATGTCATAAAAGCGATGATGCTGTTAATGTTGCTGATTTGTTCTTTCGTGAAATTATTCGCTTGCATGGTGTGCCAAATACTATTGTTTCAGACCGTGATACTAAATTTCTTAGCAACTTTTGGAGATGTTTATGGGCTAAATTGGGGACTAAACTGCTTTTTAGTACTACTTGTCACCCCCAAACTGATGGACAAACTGAAGTACTCAATAGAACATTGTCTACTATGCTTAGGGCTGTTTTGAAGAAAAACTAAGAAAATGTGCGAAGAATGCTTGCCTCATACTCCCTCTGTCCCATAATATAAGAACGTTTTTGTCACTAGTGTAGTGTCACAAACGTTCTTATATTATGGGACGGAGGGAATATTTATTTTGCTTATAATCGTTCATTGCATTCTACTACTAAGATGTGCCCTTTTGAAATTGTGTATGGTTTCCTACCTCGTGCACCTATTGATTTGTTGTCTCTTCCATCTTCGGAGAAGGTTAATTGTGATGCTAAAAAACGTGCTGAATTGATTTTAAAAATGCATGGGTTAACTAAGGAAAACATTGAGAGTATGAATGCTAAATATAAACTTGCTGGAGATAAGGGTAGAAACCATGTTGTGTTTGCACCTGGAGATCTTGTTTGGGTACATTTGCGTAAGGATAGATTTCCTAATTTGCACAAATCAAAGCTAATGCCACGTGCCGATGGTCCTTTTAAGGTGTTAGAGAAAATAAATGATAATGCATATAAACTTGAGCTGCCTGCAGATTTTGGGGCTAGTCCCACTTTTAATATTGCATATTTGAAGCCTTATTTGGGTGAGGAAGATGAGCTTTCCTCGAGGACGACTTCATTTCAAGAAGGGGGGATGATGAGGACATCAATACCATTGTTACACCCACAGCCCCTGCTGCTATACATACTGGACCAATTACTAGAGCTCGCGCATGCCAATTAAATTATCAGGTACTTTCGTTTCTTGGTAATGATTCTAATGTTCATGAGAATATGATGCTGCCTAAATTGGATACATTTGTTTTGCTTACAAATGAAGGGCCTGGCATGGATAAGAGGGATGAACACTGGAGCAAGACCAAGCATGGAGATGGTGGCATGCGCAAGGGGATCCAAAACGGAGTTACAAGTGATGGTTTCAGGACATTGAAGCCACCATAAAAAGTGCATGAAGCCTTGGACGAAATATATAAGATGCCACTTCATAAATTTCGTCTAGAGGCTATTCTAGATGCCGCGTCACCTTATTATTGGGCCAGGCCCATGTATTTTCGAAATACTTAAGTATAGGCTGTTTTTAGAGTCCGTTTGTGTGGGGGAACAAGAGTTAGGGTTGGTTTTGGACCCCTCCTCCAAGGGCCATGAAATTCCCCCCTCTTTCTCCATATATACAACCCTTAGGGCGTCGTTTAGACTTTGGGGGGTTTTGTTTACATTAAAAGTTCGCCATAGCTGCAACTTCGCGTACTTCGTTTGTGTCCGACGACCAGACCAAGACGTCACAGAATCACACTGTCGGTGTCAAAACCGGCGGATCTCGGGTAGGGGGTCCCGAACTGTGCGTCTAGGCTGGATAACAGGAGGCAAGGGGCACGAAGTTTTACCCAGGTTCGGGCCCTCTCGATGGAGGTAAAACCCTACGTCCTGCTTGATTAATATTGATGATATGGGTAGTACAAGAGTAGATCTACCACGAGATCGAGGAGGCTAAACCCTAGAAGCTAGCCTATGGTATGATTGTTGATGTGTATGTTGTCCTACGGACTAGAACCCTCCGGTTTATATAGACACCGGATAGGGTTAGGGTTACATAGAGTCGGTTACAATGATAGGAGATCTAAATATCCGCATCGCCAAGCTTGCCTTCCACGCCAAAGAAAGTCCCTTCCGGACACGGGCCAGAGTCTTCAATCTTGTATCTTCATAATCCTGAAGTCCGGCTGAAGGTATAGTCCGGCCATCCGGACACCCCCTAATCCAGGACTCCCTCAGTAGCCCCCGAACCAGGCTTCAATGACGATGAGTCCGGCGCGCAGATAGTCTTCGGCATTGCAAGGCGGGTTCTCCTCCAAATTCCATGTACCTGTTGAATAAAGTCTGGTTTCTTGTAGATGTTGCGCTCCTTGGCTTCTGCGCCCAATAATGGCCGCTCCCCACGTGTCAAACGAATACAAAAGGTCTGAGCGTTTTTACATTCACACCCCTAGCTGCGCAAACAAGCTGACCTATTTAAGGAGACGAGGATTTAGATCCAAACCACACCTTCCCCCTCCGTGAGTGTTCATCAGAGCGCATTCGACAAAGATCCATTCCACCATGGTGTAACACCCTCGATGCGACTATATCTCCCACGTGTCGAAGCACGACTTAGAGGCATAACCGCATTGAAAGCAAAGTCGCAAGTGAGGTAATCTTCACACAACCCATGTAATACATAAGGGAAAGATACATAGTTGGCTTACAATCGCCACTTCACACAATTACATGAATAAAGCATTACATCATCCAAATACACTCAAGGTCCGACTACGGAACCAAAATAAAAGAAGAACCCCAAATGCGACACAGATCCCCGATCGTCCCGACTGGGCTCCACTACTGATCAACTAGAACGAAACAACACAAAGGACAAGATCTTCATCGAGCTCCTCCTTGAGCTTGGTTGCGTCATCTGCACGGTTCAACGGCACCTACAAACTAGTTTGGAAGTATCTGTGAGTCACGGGGACTCAGCAATCTCGCACCCTCGCGATCAAGACTATTTAAGCTTATGGGTAGGGTAAAAGGTATGAGGTGGAGCTGCAGCAAGCGACTAGCATATATGGTGGCTAACAAACGCAAATGAGAGCGAGAAGAGATGGCAAAGCACGATCGAGAAACTATGATCAAGAAGTGATCCTAGAACAACCTATGTCAAGCATAACTCCAACACCGTGTTCACTTCCCGGACTCCGCCGAAAAGAGACCATCACGGTTACACACGCGGTTGATGTATTTTAATTAAGGTCAACTTCAGGGTTTTTTACAACCAGACGTTAACAAATTCCCATCTGCCCATAACCGCGGGCACGGCTTTCGAAAGTTCAAATCCCTGCAAGGGTGTCCCAACTTAGCCCATGACAAGCTCTCACGGTCAACGAAGGAATAGACCTTCTCCCGAGACATTCCGATCACACCCGGTATCCTGGTTCTACAAGACATTTCGACAAGTTAAAACAAATCCAGCAACACCGCCCGAATGTGCCGACAAATCCCGATAGGAGCTGCACATATCTCTTTCTCAGGGCACACTCACATTGTCCAAACTTCCGATAGGCCAGCCCAGAGTTGCCCCTGGTGGGCACCGGCGGCTGACAGTTTGGACCAACACTCAGAGGAGCACTGGACCGGGGGGGGGGGTTAAAATAATGATGACCCTTGAGTCTGCAGAACCCAAGGGAAAGAAAAGGCTAGGTGGCAAATGGTAAAACCAAGGTTGGGCATTGCTGGAGGAGTTTTATTCAAGGCGAACTGTCAAGGGGTTCCCATTATTACCCAACCGCGTAAGGAATGCAGAATCCGGGAACATAACACCGATATGAGGGAAACTAGGGCGGCAAGAGTGGAACAAAACACCAGGCATAAGGCCGAGCCTTCCACCATTTACCAAGTATATAGATGCATTAATTAAATATGATATATTGTGATATCCCAACAAGTAAACATGTTCCAACAAGGAACAACATCTCCATGTTCCAACAAGGAACAAACTTCAATCTTCACCTGCAACTAACAACGCTATAAGAGAGGCTGAGCAAAGCGGTAACATAGCCAAACAACGGTTTGCTAGGACAAGGTGGGTTAGAGGCTTGGTTCAACAATATAGGAGGCATGATAAGAAAGTGGTAGGTATCGCGGCATAGGCATAGCAAAAGAGCGAGCAACTAGAAGGCAAAGATAGAAGTGATTTCGAGGGTATGATCATCTTGCCTGAAATCCCGCAAGGAAGAAGAACGAGTCCATGAAGAAGACAAATGGACGTAGACAACGGATCCTCACAACGCGACGTTACCGGAACCAACCCGAAGAAGCAAACACCGGAAAAAAGCACACAACATAGTAAACAAACCACACATGAACATGGTATGATATGCGAGATGCGGTATGCGATGCATATGCATGCTTTGACAAGAGATGAATGAACCTGGCCTCAACTTGGAAATCCAAGTGTTCCACTGGAAAGGTGAGGTGATTTCACTTCAAATCGATATAAAGAACACCGGAATCAGAGACATGGTTTGGAAATGGCAAGCAAAACAAATATGGCACTGGTCTGCGATAAACAACAAGTAGCCATCTAAATGCAACAAGTTAAACATGCTACAAACTCAAACATGGCAACAAAATACATGGCAGGGATGCACTCATGATGCTTAACAAAAGATAAACACTGATCTACGACCAATTCATCCATTAACAGGTTCAAACAAGCATGGCAAAAGTGCAATTGGTAAACAGATCTCAGACTTAGTGAAATTAACACTTGTCTGGAATTTCAGATCAGATAGCACACTTTGGAGCATGAAAACTATATGCTATAGGGCCTGAATATGGTAAAGTAAAGCATGGCATGGAGCTACTCAAAGAGATTAACAAAAGTCCCTTAGTGACCTTGAGCCAAAAGGGATCAGAAAATACAAGTGCAAGCATGTGAACATGGCAAAAACATAATCAGATCACAGATTTAGTGAAAAAGTGGAACATGCAAAACAGATATCAAGTAGGCATGTTTACGAGCTCGATGCACTCACTACAGAGCATGTCATGACAATATAAGCATGCACCCATCAAGAAATACACATTATACAAGCTATACATGGCAAGAACAATAACATAGCATGCACGGCGGCGGCGGTTGCCGGTTGGCGAGGCGGCGAGGTTGGAGACGGCGGCGAGCGCCCGAGGCGGCGGGGACGAGCAAGGACGCGAGGAGGCAGGCGGTGGTCGCCTCGGCCAGGCGGCGGCGACGAGATGGGCTCGGGGGGCCCGATCCGGGCCCCGGCGGGCCGGGCGCGGTGCGGGAGGAGAGAGAGGGTGGCGGCACTGACGTGGCGAGACCCGATTGGTCCGGCACGGCGGCTCGGACATGTCCGGTGGCGCGGGGGTTTTTTCCGGGCGCGAGGTAGAGGAAGGCTAGGGTTTCATCCGCGATTTTTGGGAGGGGAGCTGATAGAGGCGGGGGTGTCCCGATCTTTCGATGAGATGATAACTATCGATTTGGTGAAGATGACTTTGACGATCCGACTACGAACGTGCACGACGTTGCGCCTTAGCAATCGCTAAACCAACTCCGAAAGGTTATTGACCATGCTGGAGCACAATCAACCTGACCACGAAGGTCTATTCCTGCAAGCAATCGAAGAACAAGCAAGAATATGATAAAATCAATCTGAATATTGCGAGTATATATGAAGTATTGATAAAGGTGAGGATCCGTAAGCGGTCTTGGTCTGGTCGTTGGACACAAACGAAGTACACGAAGTTGCAATGGCTAACTTTTAACTAAACAAATCCCAAAGAAAAGCTACTAGATGGATCTACTTATATAGGAGCAAGGGGTGGCGGCCAAGGAGGTGGGAGGACGTCCCAAGGCAGCCTAAAACTAAATCTAGGTCGTACAAGGCCAATGGGCCCAAGTGGAGGTGATGTAACACCTTTGGACTTGTAGTTTGACTCGGATTCTGCTGCAGCATCAGATTGTTTCGTCCACAACTCAATGCTCTGGACGAATTTGAAGGTGATTCCAATTGGGTTGGAAAGTGCACGAAATCTAGTTTACAACAAGAAAAGAATCACCCAATTCGGAGTCCGTATGAAAAACTTGTGTGCGTTTTGAGTCAGGTGTGTCTGTGCAGTCCGAATCTGAATCCAGAACGTGAGAGACTTGGACTCTATCTTCTCTTGGGCCAAAAGTGACGTGAGAGAACTTTTTGGACAGCAAATAAACATATCTTTCTTCCTTATCTTCATATGTGGATTGTACAAATGTTCCATACACCTGCAATTAGACAAAACACAAAAATGTGTGATGTATTTTTGTTCTGGATAACATAAATAGATTATTGAATAGTTTGCACTAGAAATCACCTGACAAATATGCATATATGCAATATTTTTGGTCATATCCAAGGTAGTCATGTCCTCATCATCCTCCCCTTCTTGAAAATAAAGCCGTCCTCGGCGTTGCTTAATCTGAAATGTGGCTAACAAAAGAGACAAGGTGTACATGTTGTATATGTATATGTCATCCATTTTTACTTCCCTTGATTTTTGCATATATGACACATGAATAGATGAGTAACTTGCATAGTTCATAAAATCTAAAGCCAAAAAATTAGCACAAGAAGTAGAAGGCTTGAAAATATTGCAACTCAGTTTGCACATATAAGTGAAGCTCTTATTCATTTCAAAAGATTGACAATGTTCATCATTAAACCATCCCAACATTGGTGAATAAACCTTACTTGCATCAAATTTACATGCTACAACATGCTTAAATAAGCAAACATGCAATAAGTAATTCAACACAGAATCATCACCAAGATTAGAGGTCATATCAAAATGATTAAACATTGGTTCTTTTGCATCAATAGTTAATTCAATGGGTGCACTCAAAATTGTTGGTATTTCAGTTGTTTGATCACATGGCAAAGTCAAATTATCAACGTAGTCCTCTAAAATAGGTGGTGTGATCAAAGTAGTGGGTAGCTCATCAGATGGTGCATTCAAATTGACAAGGCATTCATCATTCTCATGTAGAGATGGAAGATCAGTACCTTTGTCATTACCTCTTATGATCAACTCAGATGATGTAGCCACTCTCGGGGGCGATGTGTCACATGGTGGAGGTGATGTAGTCCTGACAACAACGGATGTGGTTGTCATAGTATGCCTAGTAGTTGAAGGAACAATCATATCAACTCTTGGAATGTGCACCGTGCGCTTGTTCTCCTCGTGACCAACACGTCGTTTTATTTCCTGTTCAGCTTTGCAAGCAAGATGAAACAAATGGTCCATAGGATAACACTCTTCATGAATTAGTATCTCTTGAATATCACGGTTTAATCCTCCCCAAAATCTATCCATAAAATCATCTTCACTTTCTTCTAAAGAGGAATGCAACAAGGTAGTTTGTAAATCATCATAATATTTTGTTACAGTTTCACTACCTTGTTTTAAGTGTTGCAACTTCTTAATCATGTCACGAGTATAATAAGCAGGGACGAAAGTATGTCGCATGGCAAGTTTCAAATCATCCCAAGTAGTAGGTATATAATCAGGGTGTAACCGACAATATTCACTCCACCAAACCAAAGCATAACCAGTGAAAGAACCAACCGCAACCTTAACCTTTTTATGTTCATTGAAATTATGGGAAGCAAATATATTTTTTATGTTGAATTCCCATTCAATATATAAAGCAGGTTTAAAACGGCCATTAAATGGTGGTATAGATACATTAACCTGATCATGTGCATTTGGATATTTGTGCACCTCTCGTGACGGTTGTGGTATTTGCAAAGGTGGTGGCACGTCTCCCGCGATCGACAAAGCCCATGAATTGACTCTGGATCCTGTCATGATTAGTAGAACAAGAAACAAAACCCAAAAATAATGTTCCTATAACTACTAGGATGTGGTGGTAAAACGCTCACAGTAAAGCAAATATCAATGTCTTACAAGTTCTTACCATGCAGCAGGCGGTGATCGGCAACCAGCGGTGTCAAGTAACTCCGAATATTAAGTAAAGCGATTGCCAGGGGAGCGTACGTATACACGGTGTAGAAATATGTGGATCTGGGTTGGCTATATATGGTAGCAAAAGATTAGCAATAATCAATTCAAAGATGCAATGTTGAATAAACGCTCAACGATGGTACTGTGCTGGTCCTAGGCTAGACCGGACTAGAGACGCGAGCCTAGAACACTAATGAGGTCACGGCGTAGCACAACTAGCATCAATAAGGATACTAAGTAGCTCTTGACAGCAAGATATAAGTGAAGATCACAACGGCAGTGAAGATAATGATGAAAAACAACTGCCAAGCAGGATATACAACAACTCTCTCTCCAACTTTCCTCTTGAAAAGTTTGAGACAATTTTCTGATAAATTCTTTCAAAGAATGCTACTAACTCAAGCTTTCAAATGCAAAAAGAATCACTCAATTCCGAGTTGATATGAGGAGTCAAAGAATTCTAAAACTGGCCTGAAAAATTGGAACAAGCTGTGTTCACGAACTTCGGAGGGCAAAAAGACCTATTTAGAAGCCGATTTTGAGGTGTCAAATATTGAACTAGCTTCTGCAACTATTTAGATGCGGCTCGTCGCTATCTTCAATTTGAGTACTCACGGAGCCAAAACGGACTACGTATGAGGAAGATACACCTGTTTTACTGAACAGTGCGCAAAACAGATTCCAATCCGAATTCAGGTACGAGATTGATTCTAGATAGATCCAATTTTTTTTTCTTCTCTCTTTTTTTTCTCACGCTTTTTTTTCTTTTTCTTCTCCTTTTTTTCTATGACTTTTTTTTTCTCTCGTTTTTTTCTCTCTTTTTTTCTCCCTCTTTCCAAAACAAACTAGATCTCAACTATTATTATGACAATGAATGGTGGGTAGCACGTGGTGGAAATTGATGGATGGGTGGTGGACAGCGGAAGAGATAATGATGCAGCGGTGGCGTGACTAATGTGAACAGAACTCGAAACTCTAAATGAACTAGACACTAAGACCAGCAACTCGACACGACGATGCAACCGATAATTCAACTATGCAAGCAATGAAAAGAAAATTGCAAAGGCTCGGATTGGCTTGGACCAAGGATGAATAGATCTAACTCTTTTTTGTGGCTTTTTCTTGGACAATAGGTAAGAAAATAAATCTAATCTAGGAAAACTAGAAATTCTCACCGAGCAACCTGAAAACTGATACCACTTGATAGAGGCGGGGGTGTCCCGATCTTTCGATGAGATGATAACTATCGATTTGGTGAAGATGACTTTGACGATCCGACTACAAACGTGCACGACGTTGCGCCTTAGCAATCGCTAAACTAACTCCGAAAGGTTATTGACCACGCTGGAGCACAATCAACCTGACCACGAAGGTCTATTCCTGCAAGCAATCGAAGAACAAGCAAGAATATGATAAAATCAATCTGAATATTGCGAGTATATATGAAGTACTGATAAAGGTGAGGATCCGTAAGCGGTCTTGGTCTGGTCGTTGGACACAAACGAAGTACACGAAGTTGCAATGGCTAACTTTTAACTAAACAAATCCCAAGGAAAAGCTACTAGATGGATCTACTTATATAGGAGCAAGGGGTGGCGGCCAAGGAGGTGGGAGGACGTCCCAAGGCAGCCTAAAACTAAATCTAGGTCGTACAAGGCCAATGGGCCCAAGTGGAGGTGATGTAACACCTTTGGACTTGTAGTTTGACTCGGATTCTGCTGCAGCATCAGATTGTTTCGTCCACAACTCAACGCTCTGGACGAATTTGAAGGTGATTCCAATTGGGTTGGAAAGTGCACGAAATCTAGTTTACAACAAGAAAAGAATCACCCAATTCGGAGTCCGTATGAAAAACTTGTGTGCGTTTTGAGTCAGGTGTGTCTGTGCAGTCCGAATCTGAATCCAGAACGTGAAAGACTTGGACTCTATCTTCTCTTGGGCCAAAAGTGACGTGAGAGAACTTTTTGGACAGCAAATAAACATCTCTTTCTTCCTTATCTTCATATGTGGATTGTACAAATGTTCCATACACCTGCAATTAGACAAAACACAAAAATGTGTGATGTATTTTTGTTCTGGATAACATAAATAGATTATTGAATAGTTTGCACTAGAAATCACCTGACAAATATGCATATATGCAATATTTTTGGTCATATCCAAGGTAGTCATGTCCTCATCAGGAGCACCTATATATAGGTAGAGGGAGCTAGGAGAGTCCAAATGAGGTGCAGTTTTCCGCCACGCGATCGTGATCGAACGACCGAGATGATGGAGGAGGTTTAGGTGGATTTTGGGCCAAATTGAAGGGGTGTTGGGCTGCAACACACACGAGGCCTTTTCGGTCCCTCGGTTAACCATTGGAGTATCAAACGAAGTCCAAATGGTACGAAACTTGACAGGCGGTCTACCGGTAGTAAACCAAGGCCGCTTGGCATGTCTCGGTCCAATCCGGAAATGTTTAACCCTCACACACGAAAGAAAGGTAGAAATGACCACCGGAGGATATAGGAGCGCCGGAATGCAAAATGGACAATGGGAAAAATGCTTGGATGCATGAGATGAACATGCATGCAAAAGAAATGCACATGATGACATGATATGCAATGCATGACACGCAAGCAATGACAAGGCAACAACAGCGAATAATTGGAAGACACCTGGCACATCGGTCTCGGGGCGTCACAACACTCCACCACTACGAGAGGATCTCGTCCCGAGATCTAGAATGGCACCGGAGGGAAAAACAGAAGAGAAAGCGAAGAGGTAAAACTAAGTTGCTCCTTTGACAAACGAGTGAAACCAAAGAACCTTGAAAAGGTTAAGCCTTCTCGAGAAAAGAATACAATGGAGATGAACGAAGTTGAAAGCACTCCGTTAGGAAAGAGGAACAAGGAAGAACAAATTCGGACAACACTCTGGTTGAAAAGTGATATGAAACTTGATAAGATGGAAAGAACTTGAGCAGAGGACACAACACTCCGGTTAAATGGATAAACCAAGAAAAGAACACGATCTTGACAAAACAAGAATATGGGTTGAAGAGAGCAACATCTCAACGCCTCCGGAAGGAAGAAATAGAAGATAGATAATTGAAATAGGAGAATTGAGAAGAAAATGCCAACTTCTGCCACAGAAGTGCTTGAAGAGGCATCTTTAGGAGAAGGGTCGAACGGAGTTGTTGGGAAACCAACAACGAAAGGATAAGCTTGATATGGTCTTATGGAATACATCTCAAATAATGAGGTGACAACCTGCCACTCACGGAAAAAGATTGTATTAATAAGAATAAGGAGACGAGAAACTTATTCACCGGAAGGATAAAAGAAGAACTTGGATCATTTATAACCACCATAAATAGCAAAATCCTTAGGGAAAGCTTTAGGTGAAATATAACCCAAGATAACTCCAACGAAGAGGTTGATGGATTTAAAATTTCTCGTTCTTAACAACATGTGAATCATGAAACGTGAACTCAAATTATCAAGAATGACATAATACCACCTCCAATGATACGAAAGAAAGAATTGCACTCCGGATAGCAAGATGAAGAATGCTTGAGTTCCTCTGAAAAGAATCTCAAAGAACACTTTGAGAAGGAATTAAATCTTTGATGAACCGACATGTAGAGCCTCCATGAAAAACTCCAGTAAACAAAGGAATGAAAAGAAAGAGAAATTGAAAACACAAGGTGAAGCCTTGCAAAGATTTAGATGGATCTCCGTGATAATATAATTGAAATAGCTTGGAGCTCCGGAGAAGAAAGATGAACAAAAGAAATCAAGAATTTTTATGAACCTCCGGAATAAGGAATTAAATCACTTGGATGAAACCAAAAATAAGAATTAGATTATGCGTATCCTTCACCTATTTAAATTGATGACAAGCAGCGGATTTGGCATACTACTTATTCTCATGGAAAGGATTAAGATAGATATAGCGCAAACTTGAGAAGGTCTTCAACAAACCACCGGTAGGGTTGACACAACGAATGAATTGATATGATAAACGGAGGAAGAGAAATCTTGAATGAACCACCGTAAGAATTAAAATGAATGAAGAAAAGATAAAGGAACACCAGGAAGAATTTAGCAAATGAACGAAGATGCTTGAGAGAATTTATAAACATGAGAACGAAGAGATCACGAGCTGATAAAAGAATACTTGAATGATGCACCGGTATGATTTGGAGAACGAGAGCTAAAAGCTGAGAATGAATACTTCTGAGGTGATGGGCTCCGGATGAAATAAATGGAAACAACTCATGAAATGCTCCGGGTGGGTGAAAAGAATTGTCACAATTGAAAACAATTATGAGAGGATATCATGAAGATAGAATCACGAATCTTTGATAGATCGAAACAAGATTCAAGGGGAAACTCTTCTTCGGTCTTCAAAATCTGAGAAGTACGATGAGAAACACCACCATATTGTTGAGATCTCCGGGATTAAAATTGGAAAGGTTGAGCCAACGATGAAAGAATTTGAAAGATCAAGGAGAAAGGCATTTGACTGATGATAACTCATTCTTACGTCAAACTTGGAAAAAATGAGAGTAACGCCGGGAAAATAAGAAGAGTTACGTAAGATCCTAGGAAAAGACCTGTGGGTTAGGGCCCATTCAAAAGAAACACCGTAGAACGATTTCAAAGAGAGATTGCACCGGTTGAATTAAATGGCTTGAATGAGATAACATC
The DNA here is from genome assembly GCF_018294505.1 of Triticum aestivum. Lineage (NCBI taxonomy): Eukaryota > Viridiplantae > Streptophyta > Magnoliopsida > Poales > Poaceae > Triticum > Triticum aestivum. The sequence goes on along the minus strand of NC_057803.1, from coordinate 326,806,402 downwards.
CTCAAAAGATCTTGAATGAATGCAGAGTGGAAAACACAAATCTTCGAGATATCTTGAGCATTCTGAAACAAATGAATAGCGAGAGGTGAATGATTAAGAGGTGCACTAGCAAGAGAAAAACATTTGAAGCTAGGACAGCTATGACCGACAAAGCTTGAGTTGAATCCACCGGAGAAGAAAAAGAATGGAGAATATTGAACTAGTAGAACATCTTCATGGAAACCACCGGGTAAGAGCATAGACGGAAAAGGAATGAAGAGGCCTCGCATCAATAAGATGGATAGTGATTAAGAAATCTGGGTCCTTGAAGAAAAAGGGTGGGTGGGTGGGAAAACAAAGGCAGCTTGAGACAAATGAAACAAACACCGTTGAGAATAACTGATAATTGATCTTGCTGATGTGAAATGATCGGATCCACTTGAAGAGAAACACGCCGATTGAAAAGGATTGACATGACAATCTCGATTATCATGAAGGATTAGTACTCCCGTAGGAATAGGAGAACACCACTTATAAAAGGTATAGAATCAACATTTGACTTCGAAGCAACTCGAATACCACAACTCAAAAACAAAACAAAGGATTGGCTTGCAGAATAAGCCGGAACAAACATATGATAGAGATTTCGTCTGAAGTTTTCGTGGTGGGGCCTACACGGGCTCGATCGTACAGCACCATCATGTACAAGGCAGTGCACATGACATACGAAGCGTCCCCGAGTCGGCATAGCCAAGGACTCTTTAAGACACAACGAGACCACTGTAAAACCGACCGTGAATAGACAAACCACTAGACGTCGAACCCCAATTTCATATCATACATCTGTCGGAAAGATATCCTAAGAGCTACTTGAATTCCCACTTATAAACTCCCGAAATTTTCCGGTTATGCAATCAGGTGTTGGGGATACAGGGGAAGCATAATATCTCACCCAAAACTAACAAATCCCACATCCAGCTGTATCCATCCTTCAACACATAACCAAGAAATCTTCGGAAATCATCTACCTCAACCTTCGAAAAGCATTCGTTATACAAGTTATGGCAATACTCCCGAACTCCCGCCCCAGTACTGGGTGGCGTCGAGGTTATCTCACCAACAACTGCATAAAAGAGATTTTCGATGTCGGCGAAACTAAACTCAGGTATTCCAGAACTAAAACGATAAAATTGTGACGACAACACCTCGGAGCTCAACTCCCCGGGACACTTCCACAACCCCTAAATGACAGAAGGCACCAAGAATAATGTTCTCGTCACAAAACCATCGGAACGATTCCAAGATACCCGTGTGATCCTAAATTTTTTTTAGTGAAATTTGAGAAGAGAATAGTCAAAACTCTACGTCAGGATGCCTTACCAGAGCGATGAAGGGACTGGGGAGTAAAAAGAATTCCTAAACTCTCCGATATATAATTCCTAAATGACTCAAAACATTTTTCTAGACTCAACAACGACAGCTAATTCGATCAAGCAGTGGGGGCTCCTAAGGTCGGGGAAGGCTCTGATACCAACTTGTAACACCCTCGATGCGGCTATATCTCCCACGTGTCGAAGCATGACTTAGAGGCATAACCGCATTGAAAGCAAAGTCGCAAGTGAGGTAATCTTCACACAACCCATGTAATACATAAGGGAAAGATACATAATTAGCTTACAATCGCCACTTCACACAATTACATGAATAAAGCATTACATCATCCAAATACACTCAAGGTCCGACTACAAAACCAAAATAAAAGAAGAACCACAAATGCGACACAGATCCCCGATCATCCTGACTGGGCTCCACTACTGATCAACTAGAACGAAACAACACAAAGGACAAGATCTTCATCGAGCTCCTCCTTGAGCTTGGTTGCGTCATCTGCACGGTTCAACGACGCCTGCAAACTGGTTTGGAAGTATCTGTGAGTCACGGGGACTCAGCAATCTCGCACCCTCGCGATCAAGACTATTTAAGCTTATGGGTAGGGTAAAAGGTATGAGGTGGAGCTGCAACAAGCGACTAGCATATATGGTGGCTAACATACGCAAATGAGAGCGAGAAGAGACGGCAAAGCACGATCGAGAAACTATGATCAAGAAGTGATCCTAGAACAACCTACGTCAAGCATAACTCCAACACCGTGTTCACTTCCCGGACTTCGCCGGAAAGAGACCATCACGGTTACACACGTGGTTGATGTATTTTAATTAAGGTCAACTTCAGGTTTTCTACAACCGGACGCTAACAAATTCCCATCTGCCCATAACCGCGGGCACGACTTTCGAAAGTTCAAATCCCTACAGGGGTGTCCCAACTTAGCCCATGACAAGCTCTCACGGTCAACGAAGGAATAGACCTTCTCCCGAGACATTCCGATCAGACTCGGTATCCTGGTTCTACAAGACATTTCGACAAGTTAAAACAAATCCAGCAACACCGCCCGAATGTGCCGACAAATCCCGATAGGAGCTGCACATATCTCTTTCTCAGAGCACACTCACATTGTCCAAACTTCCGGTAGGCCAGCCCAAAGTTGCCCCTGGTGGCCACCGGCGGCTGACAGTTTGGACCAACACTCAGAGGAGCACTGGCGCAGGGGGGGGGGGGTTAAAAATAGACCCTTGAGTCTGCAGAACCCAAGGGAAAGAAAAGGCTAGGTGGCAAATGGTAAAACCAAGGTTGGGCATTGCTAGAGGAGTTTTATTCAATGCGAACTGTCAAGGGGTTCCCATTATTACCCAACCGCGTAAGGAACGCAAAATCCGGGAACATAACACCGATATGACGGAAACTAGGGTGGCAAGAGTGGAACAAAACACCAGGCATAAGGCCGAGCCTTCCACCCTTTACCAAGTATATAGATGCATTAATTAAATACGATATATTGTGATATCCCAACAAGTAAACATGTTCCCACAAGGAACAACATCTCCATGTTCCAACAAGGAACAAACTTCAATCTTCACCTGCAACTAACAACGCTATAAGAGGGGCTGAGCAAAGCGGTAATATAGCCAAACAACGGTTTGCTAGGACAAGGTGGGTTAGAGGCTTGGTTCAGCAATATAGGAGGCATAATAAGAAAGTGGTAGGTATCACGGCATAGGCATAGCAAAAGAGCGAGCAACTAGCAAGCAAAGATAGAAGTGATTTAGAGGGTATGATCATCTTGCCTGAAATCCCGCAAGGAAGAAGAACGAGTCCATGAAGAAGACAAACGGACGTAGACGAATGGATCCTCACAACGCGACGTTATCGGAACCAACCCAAAGAAGAAAACACCGGAAAGAAGCACACAACATAGTAAATAAACCACACATGAACATGGTATGATATGCGAGATGCGGTATGCGATGCATATGCATGATTTGACAAGAGATGAATGAACCTGGCCTCAACTTGGAAATCCAAGTGTGCCACTGGAAAGGTGAGGTGATTTCGCTTGAAATCGATATAAAGAACACCAGAATCAGAGACACGGTTTGGAAATGGCAAGCAAAACAAATATGGCACCGGTCTGCGATAAACAGCAAGTAGCCATCTAAATGCAACAAGTTAAACATGCTACAAACTCAAACATGGCAACAAAATACATGGCAGGGATGCACTCATGATGCTTAACAAAAGATAAACACTGATCTACGCCCAATTCATCCATTAACAGGTTCAAACAAGCATGGCAAAAGTGCAATTGGTAAACAGATCTCAGACTTAGTGAAATTAACACTTGTCTGGAATTTCAGATCAGATAGCAGACTTTGGAGCATGAAAACTATATGCTACAGGGCCTGAACATGGTAAAGTAAAGCATGGCATGGAGCTACTCAAAGAGATTAACAAAAGTCCCTTAGTGACCTTGAGCCAAAAGGGATCAGAAAATACAAGTGCAAGCATGTGAACATGGCAAAAACATAATCAGATCACCGATTTAGTGAAAAACTGGAACATGCAAAACAGATATCAACTAGGCATGTTTATGAGCTCGATGCACTCACTACAGAGCATGTCATGACAATCTAAGCATACACCCATCAAGAATACACATTATACAAGCTAGACATGGCAAGAACAATAACATAGCATGCACGGATCAACTACAACATCCTCGGCAAAATCGCTAACAAGTAGACAATCTGCCCAGATTCACGAAAATAGCAAAAGTAGAGCTCGATTGACTCGAGCTAGGTTGCTCCATAATTACAAACAAATACATGTATGGATAGAGCACTACAAGATTAACAAATCATCCTTACTGATCATCCTCAAAAGAGGCATGGATCACTAGGAAACAACATGAACATATGGCATATTGATAAAACAGATCAAGGACTTAGTGAAATTCTAAGTCCCTGAAATCAGCATTAACGAATGCACCACTTTGCAAGCTTGTGCTAGTCACCACACATATCACAAAAATACATGGTAAGCACCTCTGGAAAGATGGCAAAGCATATAACAAAACTCATGTAGAGCTCAGGGGCATATCATGCACGCATTAATCATGGCAAAAATGACAAATATCTAATTGGAGCAGCAGATCTGAGAATTATCTCAAATAGCACTCTTCCAACAGCATTTCGGGCATCAAGATGAACTCAAATGAAAATGATGCAATGAGATGAAATGATGTGCTCTCTGAGGCGAACAATTTGATATGCTACACACATGAATCGAAGCTATGGATGCAACGTTACGACATGATGAACATGGGCATTTGAAACATGGAAATCTCGGGGACTTGGTAGAAATTGTACCCTCCACAAAAAGTCAACGGGGCCGGACGGAGCGGGATGGCGAGATCCGGATCGGGAGATGCACATTTGGATGGATGAATGGGTGGATCTGATCCACCCCGAGTGGATCCGGCCGAGACGGGCTCCGGCGAGACGAGGCGCTCTCCGGCGAGACGAGGCGCTCTCCGGTGAGGCGCAGTGGAGCTCCGGCGACTTGGCGGCGAGGAGGCTCGGTGGCGGCGGCGGGGCCGCGCCGGCGAAGGGCGGTGGCGGCGGAGAATCGGCCGGGCGGCGAGCGGGCGTCGGCGAGCCCGCGCGGCGGCGGCGGTTGCCGGTCGGCGAGGCGGCGAGGTTGGAGACGGCGGCGAGCTCCCAAGGCGGCGGGGACGAGCAAGTACGCGAGGAGGCGGGCGGTGGTCGCCTCGGGCAGGCGGCGGCGACGAGATGGTCTCGGGGGGCCCGATCCGGGCCCCGGCGGGCCGGGCGCGGTGTGGGAGGAGAGAGAGGGTGGCGGCGCTGACATGGCGAGACCCAATTGGTGCGGCGCGGTGGCGCGGACATGTCCGATGGCGCGGGGGTTTTGTCCGGGCGCGAGGTAGAGGAAGGCTAGGGTTCCATCCGCGATTTTCGGGAGGGGAGCACCTATATATAGGTAGAGGGAGCTAGGAGAGTCCAAATGAGGTGCGGTTTTCGGCCACGCGATGGTGATCGAACGACCGAGATGATGGAGGAGGTTTAGGTGGGTTTTGGGCCAAATTGAAGGGGTGTTGGGCTGCAACACACACGAGGCCTTTTCGGTCCCTCGGTTAACCGTTGGAGTATCAAACGAAGTCCAAATGGTATGAAACTTGACAGGCGGTCTACCGCTAGTAAACCAAGGACGCTTGGCAAGTCTCGGTCCAATCCGGAAATGTTTAACCCCCACACACGAAAGAAAGGTAGAAATGACCACCGGAGGAGATAGGAGCGCCGGAATGCAAAACAGACAACGGGAAAAATGCTCGGATGCATGAGATGAACATGTATGCAAAACAAATGCACATGATGACATGATATGCAATGCATGACACGCAAGCAATGACAAGGCAACAACAGCGAATAACTGGAAGACACCTGGCACATCGGTCTCGGGGCGTCACACATGGCCAGCCATCGCGACTCCTCCTCCCGCCCTTCCAGCCCTAAGCCTGGATATTGGGAAAGATGCTCCGTCCCGCATAGCGAGTTAGTGACGCTCCAGACCAAGGGATTTCTCCCACCGGCCTATATGATCCCGGTTCGAGCCGGTCTTGCCGTCTACAACGGCGAAGAGCGCCCCTAATCCCTCCGAAGGAGAGCGGGTGTGCCTCGTCCCTTATTTAATAAGGGGGCTCGGATTTCCAATCCATCCATTTCTCTGGGGCTGCTAGAGTTCTACGGCCTCCAGCTACATCATCTCACGCCCGCCTCAGTATTGCATATCGCGGGCTTTGTAGCCCTCTGCGAGCTGTTCTTGGGTGTTGAAGCTCATTTTGGACTGTGGAGGGAGCTATTTTGCCTCGTGCCCCGTTCCAAGAAGTGGTCTATGTATCAAGTGGGCGGAGCCGAAGTATGGCGCATCGCTAGGACCGGCTATCTGTCCGGAACCCCAAAGAAGGCGTCCGAAGACTGGCCCTCGGAATGGTTTTACATAGAAGACGTCACGCTGCCGGATCTTGTCCGGATCGGCCTCCCTGAATTCAACAGTTCTCCCTTAAAGAAGCGCCTAAGCTGGCGCCCACGGAGCCCTCAGAGGGAAAGTGATAGGGGTGTTGTTTACCTGATGGGCCGGATAAGATTGTTAGCTCATTCCGGACTAACCATGATTGGGGTCATGGCCGCATGCATCATGCGAGGGGTGCAGCCGCTATAGTATAGAGGCCACCCCATGTGGGATTTCAACGGGGAGGACGACACCACCTGCTACGGCCGTAAGGGGCCGGATTCGGCTGCAGCTCTAATAAAGACCTTGTCCGCTTTGTACAAGGGAGAAGAGGAGGATTTTCTTCGGGTTGACCCAAAGGGTGGATTTTCCATGTACAATCCTCCAAGCTGGGTGAGTGATCACATTTCCCCATCCATTTTATATCGCCATTGTTAAATATTTAATCTTAGTGATTTCGATGCAGGAACTACGCCAGGCTGTCAAAGAAATAAACAACCCTCCTCCACAACCCGAGGACCCAGGACGGTCCCTCGACCCGGACTCACAAGAGGATCCGGAGTTTTCGGTGGATCTGATTGATGGAGTGTTCCATCAACTGAGCAAGGACAACGCCCTGGTGGCCATTACGGCCGATTATCCAGGGCTAATCTTGGCCTCCCAGAAACGGGAGGCCGAACCTGCGGCGACAAGCCAACGAGGGGCCGCAGGGCCCCGTGGGCAGAAAAGAGGCGCAGTCCGGACCGAGGCGTCAGCGCAAAGGTGTGGCGCACCCCCTTATCCGAGGTGTCGTACTTTCAGGGCATATTAACACTTGTGCTCTCTTCAGGACAAAAAGACCTCGCTGAACTATATTCGAAGAGACCGCCAATCGCGCCTCCACCAGCCAGGCTCCAAAGCCTGGCCCGGAAGCGGGGCCGAACACAAGGTGTGCACCGGACGCTCCTCCGATGGAGGATGTGGACAGGTTGTCTGCCACCAACTCTGAGGTGGAGAGTGCCATGAACCACAGGCGTCGCCGGACAATTCTTCGTGACGCTTGTTTCTCCCAAGAGGCGTTAGATGCCTTTAAGTCGGGAGATGCGTACCTCCGTGCCGCTCAAAATGGTCTAACCAGAGCCACAAAGCAATATATAAAATACATACGGGTAAGAAAATTTTGGTAATTATATATATACCAGTAGCCCCCGAGACTTGAAACAGTTAAAGTAACTGATTTAAGGATCATTTGTTATGCAGGTTCTTACAAAAAAAGAATTCCCTACTGTCTAAGCAGCAGGAAGAGTGCAAAGCCCAACTTGAGGCCGCACTAGCCACGGCAGGGGAGCCTAAGGAGACCCCCTCTGGTAATATACACTTCAAAAGATAAGTATTTTGCGAAGCACGGCTTTGGTGCGAATCTGACAAATGAAATTGCAGATGGTGCCGGATTGAATCTGGAAAGGCAACACCTCCTACGCCAGCTAAAGGCTGGTGAGAGGGTGCTGTTAAAGGTGATGGGGGAGAAGAACGATCTCCGAGATGCCAACACCAAGCTGGGCGTCGAGCTGAAGGATGTTCGTGCCCAGCTGTCAGACTCCGTGAAGGAGAATCAGCGGCTTCGGCGCGACATATTTAGTAAGTGCTTGAATGAACCTTTTGAAAGAAAGTTCGGCGGGGAAGTCGACTAACAGAGCAATGTCTGTAGGTGTGCTGACAGGTCGTCCTGCAGAGGAGATGCCCGGTTCTACGGGTGACCTTCTTCCTGAGCTCTCGCAACTGCTCGATCGAGTTCGACAGGCGATGCGAGGCGTCGCCCAGGCCCTGTGGCCATCCGTCTCCATGCCCGAAGGTCTTGGAGAGCTTGCGGAGAAGCTAAAGGGAGCACGGCGGCACTTCCGATTGTGGAAGATATCAGCCTGCCATCAAGGCGCTAGGGAGGCCTGGGCGATGGTGAAGATGCGGTACGCAAAGGCTGACCCCAACCATATGGCCGAGGTCGGTCCTGTAGGGCCCGATGGGAAGGAGATCCCTGTAAGCTTAGTATACGGCCAAGTAGAGTTGGCCGCGAAGTATTCCCAGCAGGACTGTAAATTAGACAGCCTGCTAGATGGTATTGAAGAGGAATACAATCAGTCAAAATGACTATGTAATGTAATTGACATTTATGATGCCTTCTAGCCGGATTGTAGATCGTTTGTCATGGCCGACCTTTTCGCTTCAGCCTCGGGACCTGACGGTCCGGAGTGTGTCCGAATTCCCGTGCGGTTATATACGAACTGGGGAATGCATGGAGACCAGGCGTAGGGGTCATTAGTGCGTGAACAGACAAGTGCCCGACTAGTTATGTTATATTACATGGTTAGTAAGAAACATCTTCCAGGGAGAATAGTTCCGTTAGGGGTTCCTTTCCCTAGGAGGCATGCCCTAAAGTGCATGTCCATGCTGCGAAAAGAAACGCAGGAAAAACATCTGGGGGCATATAGATAAATAAAATAAAAAAGATCATCTTTAGTTCACCGACCGAATATTCCCTTAAGAACGCTAGCTTTCGGCTTCACCCAGTCCGAGGTACACATCCGGCTGACCCGGCAGTAACAATCGCAGAGGTGCTCCCTTTACCACCTAGCCGAACAATCGGGAACATAGGGGTAAGCACAGGAGCCAGGCAACCCAGCTTGGCCAAAACTCAAGTCATATCAATGCATATAATGGTGAATAAAAGGTACGTGCGGAAGTGTGACACATGTGTTGGGTATGAAGCCCGTATAAATAAGCTTCTGTTTAAAGAAGCCCCCAGGTTTAATGAGCGCGGATAGCGCGTCACTTTATGAGCCTTTAAAGGCTATAAGAAAGAGAGGGAGAGAGAAGAAGAGAAATGTAAGACAGGAAATATATAAAAAATGGATAGAGGAAGGAGACGAACATAGAGTCCGGCGCTAGGCATAGAATCTTCGAAGACGGGCTGCGTTCCATGGGTTCGGCTCGAGTCGGTTATCCGATGCATCTCGCAGGCGGTACGCTCCACCAGTTAGGACTTGGTCAATTATGAAGGGACCTTCCCACTTGGGCTTGAGTTTGTCTTTTTTCTTGTCCGGTAGTCGTAGAACTAATTCGCCAACGTTGTAATTTTTGGCCTGTACTTCTCTGCTTTGGTATCTTCGAGCCTGCTGTTGATAGAATGTGGAACGGGTTTTTGCCACGTCAAGCTCCTCCTCCAATGCATCTAAGCTGTCCTGCCGATCGAGCTCGGCTTCTCTTTCTTCATACATGCGCACTCGAGGTGAGTCATGAATTATGTCGCAGGGCAGAACTGCCTCTGCGCCGTACACCATAAAGAATGGTGTGTATCCGGTGGTGCGATTCGGCGTGGTCCGCAGCCCCCAGAGTACGGAGTCAAGCTCCTCTACCCAGTGCGTGTTAGATTCCTTGAGGGACCGCACTAATCTGGGTTTAATGCTGCTCATGATAAGACCATTTGCATGTTCGACCTGGCCGTTAGTTTGTGGGTGATAGACGGAAGCATAATCGAGCTTGATGCCCATGTTTTTGCACCAGAGTTTTACCTCGTCGGCCGTCAAGTTCGTGCCGTTATCAGTGTGATGCTGTGGGGAACGCCGTAACGGTGTACGACCCCGGATATAAAGTCTATCACCGGTCCGGATTCGGTAGTCTTAACAGGCTTGGCTTCTATCCATTTGGTGAATTTATCCACCATGACCAGTAAGTATTTTTGCTTGTGGGTTCCGCCTTTAAGGGGTCCAACCATGTCAAGCCCCCAGACCGTGAAGGGCCAAGTAATGGGGATAGTTCGGAGGGTGGTGGGTGGCATATGGCTTTGGTTTGCAAGGAGCTGGCAACCGATGCATCGTTGGACTAAGTCCTGAGCGTCTGCCCGGGCCGTCGGCCAATAAAAGCCTGTACGGAAGGCCTTGCTTACAAGGGACCGAGCTGCAGCGTGATGACCGCCTAGTCCGGCATGAATTTCAGCCTGGAGGTTCCGCCCCTCCTCTTCGGAGATGCACCTTTGAAGGACTCCGGTAGTGCTTTTCTTATAAAGCTCTCCCTCGTGGACTCTGTAGGCTTTGGATCGCTGCACTATGCAGCGCGCCTCATTTTGGTCCTCGGAGAGTTCCTGCCTAGTGAGGTAGGCGAGGAATGGTTCTGTCCACGGGGCGATGACGGCCATTATTACGTGGGTTGAAGGTGTTATTTCATTGGCAGAGCCTCCGATTGTGTCAGAATGTTCGGTGTCGGGTAGTGCGGTTGGGTCCGGGGTGTTGTTGTTCGGCTCCCCTTCCCATACTACGGATGGCTTGAACAGCCTTTCCAAGAAGATGTTGGGGGGACTACATCGCGTTTTGCGCCGATGCGTGCCAGGACATCTGTCGCCTGATTATTTTCCCGGGCTATATGATGAAATTCAAGCCCCTCGAACCGAGCTGACATTTTTAGGACGGCGTTACGGTAAGCTGCCATTTTTGGATCCTTGGCATCGAAGTCTCCATTTATTTGGGATTGCGAGGTTCGAGTCCCCGCGCACCTCTAGGCGTTGAATGCCCATGGATACTACCATCCGGAGACCATGTAAAAGGGCCTCATATTCGGCTGCATTGTTGGAGTCCGTGTACATAATCTGGAGTACGTATTGAACTGTGTCTCCTGTGGGGGACGTCAGAACGATGCCAGCACCCAGTCCAGCCAACATCTTGGAGCCTTCGAAATGCATGATCCAATTTGAATATGTGCCGTACTCTTTAGGGAGTTCGGCCTCCGTCCATTCTGCGACGAAGTCGGCCAAGACTTGCGACTTGATGGCTCGCCGTGGCTTATAAGTTATGTCAAACGGGAGGAGCTCAATGGCCCATTTTGCAATCGGGCCCGTTGCGTCACGGTTGTTTATAATATCGTTAAGTGGTACTTCCGAGGCTACTGTTATTGAACACTCTTGAAAGTAGCGCCGTAGCTTCCGGGATGCCATGAATACCGCGTACGCGATCTTTTGATAATGCGGGTACCGTGATTGGCAAGGAGTGAGGACAGTAGACACATAATAGACCGGCTTTTGAAGGGGGGATCTGTGTCCGTCCGCTTCTCGTTCGATGACGAGCATTGCGCTTACAACCTAATGTGTTGCTGCAATGTATAATAGCATTGGTTCGCCAATATTTGGCGCGGCCAGGACTGGGTTTGTTGCAAGTATGGCTTTTATTTCGTCGAGTCCGACCGTGGATGCATCCGTCCATTCGAAGTGTTCGATGTGCTGAAGGAGGCGGAAAGGGGTAGGGCCTTTTCTCCCAAGCGGGAGATAAAGCGGCTTAGACCCGCTACGCATCCGGTTAACTTTTGTATTTGTTTGAGGTCCTTTGGGATATTCCATTGTGACAGAGCTCGGATCTTGGCTTGCTTCAATTCCTCTACCAGATACAATGAAGCCCAAGAGCTTTCCGGCGGGAACGCCGAAAACGCATTTTTCCGGGTTGAGCTTGATGTCGTATGTTCGGAGGTTATCAAATGTGAGCCTCAAGTCGTCTACTAGAGATTCAACATGTCTTGTTTTGACGACCACATCATCTACATATGCCTCCACTGTTTTGCCGATCCGGCTTGCCAGACATGTCTAAATCATGCGCTGATATGTTGCGCCGACGTTTTTGAGCCCAAAGGGCATTGTGTTGAAGCAAAATGGGCCGTATGGAGTGATAAATGCCGTTGCGGATTGGTCTGATTCTGCCATCTTGATTTGATGGTAGCCGGATTATGCATCGAGGAAACACAACGAATCGTGTCCTACGGTAGCGTTGATAATTTGATCGATGCGGGGGAGGGGGAAGGGATCCTTTGGGCAAGCCTTGTTAAGGTCTTTATAATCAACGCACAGGCGCCAGGATTTTTCCTTCTTTGGTACCATCACCAGGTTTGCCAGCCAGTCCGGATGTTTTATATCTCTGATGAATCCGGCCTCCAATAGCTTTGCTAGCTCCTCTCCCATAGCCTGTCTCTTAGGTTCGGAAAAATGCCGAAGAGCCTGTTTGACAGGTTTGAATCCTGTTTGGATATTTAAGTTGTGCTCGGCCAGCCTGCGTGGGATTCCTGGCATGTCTGAAGGGTGCCAGGCGAAAATGTCCTCGTTTTCTCATAGGAACTCTCGCAGTGCGGCGTCTACATCAAGGTTTAACTGTGCCCCGATGGAAGCTGTTTTATTTGGGTCCATTGGATGGACATGGAATTTGACTATTTCGTTCGCCGGTTTAAAGGAGGTGGACCTGGATCTTTTGTCGAGTACCACATCGTCCCTATTCACCATAGAGCGCAGCGCAGTCAGTTCCTCAGCTGCTAGGGCTTCGGATAGTGCCTCGAGGGCTAGTGCGGCTGTCTTGTTTTCGGCGCGGAGTGCTATGTCCGGATCACTATCGACAGTGATGATCCCGTTAGGCCCGGGCATTTTGAGCTTCATGTACCCGTAGTGGGGTATTGCTTGGAAGATTGTAAACGCTTCCCACCCTGGCAGAGCGTGATAACCGCTGCTGAACGGAGCCACATGGAACGTGATCTCTTCGGACCTGTAATTATCCAGCATGCTCCCAGGGCGGCGAAGTGATCCAAGAGCTCGTTTATGGAAGGAAGATCCATTAGATCTAACTGCTCGGCGAGTTCCGAACTGACATGAAGATTGTTTTCGATGGCTCGAGAGGTCATCGTCGGCGCAGAGGCCGAACAGGCGGTCATAAGAAAACCACCTAGCCGGAGGGTTTGGCCGACAGCCAAAGCTCCCTTAGCAACGGTGCTGTCTTTAAAGACGGGGCGAGGCATCCTTCCTGATGGCGGCGACACAGAGGAACTCTCAATGAAAGCACCAATGTAGGTGTCAAAACTGGCGGATCTCGGGTAGGGGGTCCCGAACTGTGCGTCTAGGCTGGATGGTAACAGGAGGCAAGGGGCACGAAGTTTTACCCAGGTTCGGGCCCTCTCGATGGAGGTAAAACCCTACGTCTTGCTTGATTAATATTGATGATATGGGTAGTACAAGAGTAGATCTACCGCGAGATCGAGGAGGCTAAACCCTAGAAGCTAGCCTATGTTATGATTGTTGATGTGTATGTTGTCCTACGGACTAGAACCCTCCGGTTTATATAGACACCGGATAGGGTTAGGGTTACATAGAGTCGGTTACAATGGAGGAGATCTAAATATCCGCATCGCCAAGCTTGCCTTCCACACTAAGGAAAGTCCCTTCCGGACACGGGCCGGAGTCTTCAATCTTGTATCTTCATAATCCTGGAGTCCGGCTGAAGGTATAGTCCGGCCATCCGGACACCCCCTAATCCAGTACTCCCTCACCCACCTTCATCAATAAAGCTTTCCTCTTATATTCGCAATATCCAAATTGCAATTGCAATTTCTTACTTGTTCTTCGTTGCTTGCAGCAAATAGACCCTCGTGGTCAGGTTGATCATGCTCCGGCATGGTCAATAACCTCTCGGAGTTGGTTTAGCGATTGCTAAGGCGCGACGTCCTCGCACGTTTGTAGTCGAATCGTCAAAGTTGACTTCCACCAAAACGATAGCCACCATCTCATCGAAATATCGGGCCCCTCGTCTCTATCACGTAGCATGCACTTATGGTGAACCGTTATGTGATGAAGTTGGAGCATGATTTATTTATTTATTGTTATCCTTTGTGTGGAGGTTGTGAGCGCGCGATGGTTAACTCCTACCAACCTCTCCCCTAGGAGCATGCATATTAGTACTTTGTTTCGATGGCTAATAAACTTTTGCAATAAGTATGTGAGTTCTCTGTGACTAATGTTGAGTCCATGGATTATACGCACTCTCACCCTTCTATCATTGCTAGCCTCTCTAGTACCGCGCAACTTTTGTCGGTGCATTAAAACCACCATATACCTTCCTCAAAACAGCCACCATACCTACATATTATGACATTTCCATAGCCATTCCGAGATATATTGCCATGCAACATCCACCGTTTTGTTTTATTATGACACATACCATCATTGTCATATTGTTCTCATATGCATGGGGCATTCATGTAGAGTCATATCTTTGTTCTAGTATCGAGTTGTAAGTAAATAAAGTGTGATGATCATCATTATTATAGCATTGTCCCATGTGAGGGAAGGATGATTAAAGCTATGATTCCCTCACAAGTTGGGATGAGTCTCCGGGCTTTAAGAAATTAAAAGAGGCCAAAGAAGCCCAAATAAAAAATGAGGCCAAAGAAGCCCAAACAAAAAAAAGAGAGAAAATGAGAGAAGGGACAATGTTACTATCCTTTTCCACACTTGTGCTTTAAAATAGCACCATGTTCTTCATGATAGAGAGTCTCTTATTTTCTCACTTACATATACTAGTGGGGATTTTTCATTATAGAACTTGGCTTGTATATTCCAATGATGGGCTTCCTCAAATTGCCCTAGGTCTTCATGAGCAAGCGAGTTGGATGCACACCCACTTAGTTTTCTTTTGAGATTTCATACACTTATAGCTTTAGTGCATCCGTTGCATGGCAATCCCTACTCACTTGCATTGATATCAATTGATCGGCATCTCCATAGCCCATTAATTTGCCGAGTTGATGTGAGACGTTCTCCTTTTTTGTCTTCTCCACAACCACCATATTATATTCCACCTATAGTGTTATATCCATGGCTCACACTCGTGTATTGCATGAAAGTTAAAAATGTTTGAGAACACCAACAGTATGAAACAATTGCTTGACTAACACCGGGGATTGTGCATGATAAAATACTTTGTGTGATGAAGATAGAGCATAGTCAGACTATATGATTTTGTAGGGATAACTTTCTTTGGCCATGATATTTTGAGAAGACATGATTGCTTTATTAGTATGCTTGGAGTATTATTGTCTTTATGTCAATATTAAACACTTGTTTTGAATCTTATGGATCTAAATATTCATGCCACAATAAGAAGAATTACATGGATACTAGAATTTCACATCAAAAATTCTGTTTTTATCATTTACCTACTCGAGGACGAGCAGGAATTAAGCTTGGGGATGCTTGATACATCTCTAATGTATCTATATTTTTTTATTGTTCCATGCTATTATATTATCTGTTTTCGATGTTTCATATGCATTAATATGCTATTTCATATCAATTTGGGACTAACCTATTAACCTAGAGCCCAGTGCCAGTTTCTGTTTTTTCCTTGTTTTTGACTTCTATAGAAAAGGGATATCAAACAGTGTCCAAATGGAATAAAACTTTACGGTGATTTTTCTTGGACTAGAAGAAACCCACGAGACTTGGAGAGGAGGCGAGAAGACCCAGAAGGTGGCCACAAGCCATGGGGGCGCACCCCAAGGGGGGCGCCCCCTGGCTCGTGCGCCCCTCGTGGACCGTCTTGGCGTAATCTCTGCACTATAAATCCTCGAATATCCCCCCTATACTGGAGGGCACACCAAAAATACTTTTCCTCCGCCGCAAGCTTCTGTTCCCGTGCCCATCTTGGGGCCTTTTCCGGCACTCAACCGGAGGGGAATTAGATCACGAAGGGCCTCTACATCAACCTTGCCGCCCTGTCGATGAAGCGTGAGTAGTTTATCACGGACCTAAGGGTCCATAGCTAGTAGCTAGATGGATTCTTCTCTCTTTTTGTTCTTCAATACAATGTTCTCATCGATGTTCTTCGAGATCTATTCAATGTAATCTTGTTTTGCGGTGCATTTGTTGAGATCCGATGAATTGTGGATTTATGATCAGATTATGTATGAATATTATTTGATTCTTCTATGAACTCTTTTATGCATGATTAAGATATTTTGTATTTCTCTTCGAACTATCGGTTTGGTTTGGCCAACTAGATTGGTTTTTCTTGCAATGGGAGAGGTGCTTAGTTTTGGGTTCAATCTTGCAATGTCCTCACCCGGTGATAGAAGGGGTGGTGAGGCACGTATGGTATTGTTGCCATCAAGGATAAAAAGACGGGGTTTATATCATACTGCTTGAGTTTATCCCGCTACATCATGTCATCTTGCTTAAGGCGTTACTCCGTTCTTATGAACTTAATACTCTAGATGCATGCTGGATAGCGGTGAATGTGTTGAGTAATAGTAGTAGATGCAGGCAGGAGTCGGTCTACTTGTCACGGGCATGATGCCTATATTCATGAACATTGCCTTAGATATCGTCATAATTATGCATTTTTCTATCAATTGCTCAACAGTAAATTGTTTACCCACCATATGTTTTCTTCAAGAGAGAAGCCTCTAGTGAAACCTATGCCCTCGGGGTCTATATTCCATCATATATTTTCAGATCTGCAAACCAAAAAACCCAAAAATACCTTGCTGCAATTTATTTATATTTACTTTAGTTTGCTCTTTTATTTATCTTTTATACATATCTCTATTGGATCTCACTCTTGTTCGTGACCATGAAGGGATTTACAGCCCTTTTTTTGCATTGTGTGCAAGTGTTTGTTAGTTTGTGCAGGTGCATATATTGGAGACTTGCTTGTGCCTCCTACTGGATTGATACCTTGGTTCTTAAATGAGGGAAATACTTATCCCTACTTTGCTACATTACCCTTTCCTCTTCAAGGGAAAAATCAACGCAAGCTCAAGAAGTAGCACATGACAAGAGCATAGGCAACGGAAAAGGTAAAGCATGAAATTTGCAAGAAAGTAAAGGGATGGGATTAGAGTATGCAAACGGAATGGATACACAGAGAATTTTTGGTGTGGTTCTGATAGATGGTGCTATCGTACGTCCACGTTGATGGAGACTTCAACCCACGAAGTGTAATGGTTGCGCGAGTCCACGGAGAGCTCCACCCACGAAGGGTCCACGAAGAAGCAACCTTGTCTATCCCACCATGGCCATCTCCCATGAAGTACTTGCCTCACTCAGGTAGATCTTCACGAAGTAGGCGATCTCCTTGCCCTTACAAACTTTTTGGTTCAACTCCACATCACGACGGAGGCTCCCAAGCAACACCTAACCAATCTAGGAGACACCACTCTCCAAAAGGTAATAGATGGTGTGTAGATGATGAAATCCTTGCTCTCGTGCTTCAAATGATAGTCTCCCCAACACTCAACTCTCTCACAGAGATTTGGCTATGGTGGAAGAAGGATTTGAGTGGAAAGCAACTTGGGGGAGGCTAGAAATCAAGGTTCAAATGGTTTAAATGGAATCTCTTGATCTCAACACATGAGTAGGTGGTTCTCTCTCACAAAATGAATGGTGGCAGTGTAGGCACGTTCTGATGGCTTCCCTCAATGAGGAAGAAGGGGTGGAGGGTATATATAGCTTCCACAAAAATCCAGTCGTTACACACTTTTGACTCATCTCGGTGGCACCGATTAGGAAACTCGGTGGCACCGATCTGTTGAAAAATATGAACGTTAGGAATCTCGGTGGGACCGACTGAAACAATTCAGTGGGACCGACGTGCTAGGGCTTAGGGAAAACATCATCTCGATGGCGCCGGTTGCATCAACTTGGTGGGACCGAAGTGAAGCAATAAGCAATAGAGAGTTTGTCAAGCCAACTCGGTGAGACCGATTGCATAAAATCGGTAGGACTGAAGTGAATGCAATAGATTACAAAGCGCTCACAAGGCCATCTCGGTGGGACCGAGATCCATATCGGTGTGACCGAACTATTAGGGTTTCTGGCAGTGGCTATGTCAAATGAACTTGGTGGCTCCGGGTAAAAAGAATCGGTGGGGCCGGGTTTGGAATTAGGTTTTGGACATATTTGGATGGAGAAAGTGGCTGATGGTTTTTGGAGCAATATCACTAAGCACATTGAGCAAATAGATCATTAAGCAACAGCTCATGCCCTTTTAATAGTATTGGCTTTACTATGGACTCAATGTGGTCTTGGATCACTTAAATAGAAATGAAGAGTCTTGAGCTTTTGCCAATCTTTGTCCTTATCATTTTGAAGAGGTTCCACATCCTCTTGTCCTTGTCACCCCACTGTTGAACTTGTCTGAAATGTACTAGATAAAACTATTAGTCCAACAAAAGATATATTTACATTAATTACCAAAATCACCCAGGGAGGACATGTGCTTTCAATCTCCCCCTTTTTGGTAATTGATGACAACATACATCAAAGCTTCAAGTAAATGATCTGAAGAGTAGTAAGTAAAGCTTTGGAAGAACATGTAACATGCATAAGCTCCCCCTGCATGTGTGCAATCATGTAATGATAAAATTGAACAACATGTGAATGCACATCATGACAAGGCAAGCAATGAGTTACATGTATCTTGGCTATATGCATCGGAGCAAAGAATTGAGTGAGTGTACCTTCATGTTTATGAATCCCTCTTGCAAACAGTATGTGCAAAATCAAGAGATCATCATACACATGAGTGTGATGCATATACTTACCTTGTGGTTCTCGAGCTGACTCTTGAAGAAGAAATCTTAAGAAAACAAGGTTAAATAACACAGGAAAACTCCAAACAAGAAGGATTCCAAGATCCACAAGAATACCAAGACCGGAATGACATGTGATAGGTGAGTACCATAGAGTGAGTACTTCATTCAAATATGGACATGTCCCCAAGAACTTAAAGATTTACAATAAATTCTAAGGATTTTTCTCCCCTTAAACATGGACTCTTTCTCCACATGAATCTAACATTGGTTAATGGGAGAATGTAGGGTGAGATAAAATAAGAGCAGAGATAGATAAAACAACTAGAGCAGTAATGGATAAGATCAAAAAATATGTCAAAACAAATACTAACATGTCTTTCCCCTCTTAAAGACATGTGACTTCTCTCATCTTATGATATTGCACCTCTCTCCCTTTCTTAGAAGAGTTTTGTAAGCTTTGATGTGCTCTCTCTCCCCCTTTGAAATCAATTTCCAAGAAGGGTAGTGTTCATGGATATGAGTCAAGTGAGTATGATCCTTGAGAGACACAAGCAAGCATAATGTAGCTCAAGATGCAGATAGAGGAAAAGAATCATTGAGTGGAGCTGAAGAAAATAGGCAATATGAGATGGCAGAAAGATTTCTCAGCAGTGAAATCGGTGGCGTCGATCTATTTCAATCAGTGACTCCGAGATAGCAGAGCCACTAAAGGTGGTCATCGGTGAGACCGAGTTTCTCCATGTTGGTAGAACCAATGAACTGTGTACGAGAAAACCTTGTGCTTCGGTCTGGCCGATGGGCTTGGATCGGTGGAACCGAGTTCACCTTAGAGGAAAATTTTGTCAACTCAGCTCACTTGTAAATGAAATTTCACAAATATTTTCAAGGAATTTTCATAGAGATTTGCAATGAATTAAAACTATAGAGACAGAAATAAAATGCAGAAAACAGAAGGAGATCTAGATGAAGTTTTATTTATTTATAAGGGAAACACAATGGTAAGAAGAAATGCAAAAGAAATGCAATGAACAAAATAACACTAGAGAACTTCATCTAGAGATGGTCGGTGACAAGGTCACCTATGTTAGAGTATATTGACTTAGGAGTAGAGTGAGATCACTTGATTGTAGGTCATACTCATTGTTAAGCTCGAAATGGGGTTGCCATTTTTCATTTTAGCATCTTGATGTATTCACATCTTGTTGAGTTGCTTTAACTCATGATTTGGAGCAAAGCTTCTCTAAGATGGAATGACATACCTTGGGTTGTGGTGTTGATCTTGATCATCTGGTTGAACTTATGTTGGATGCTCAAGGTCGAAGTAAACCTTCAACGGTTGGGAGCGTCCTTTGGAGTTGAAGTTCATCTTCCTACATAGGTTAGTCTTGCAAGGAATAGCACTTGTGTATCCAAATTGACAATCATGAAATTTGACATATTGAAATAGTCAAAGGATATGTTGAGTGAGTTCATGCTTCCTCAATTTCAACAACCAAATCATAAATACTTGGTGATGTAGAGATTGCTCAAGATGTGAGTGATTTGCAATCTCATAGATTTAGGCTCATCCAAGTACCTACAAGGGTTAGATAACATACAAGGGTGCAAATATATCCAAGATAGATGGTCTTCATCATAAGAGAAACATCAACGATTAGTTACATATGCTCATGCCTTGCATGTATCCACATGGAAACTCTATTCCAAGTTTGAGGCATCAATGATATACAATTCACCTCCTAATCGACAAAATATCTTTTCATCAAGCGGTTTGGTGAAGATATCCGCCAATTGCTTGTCAGTACGAACATGTTTAAGATCGATATCTCCTTTAGCAACATGATCATGAATGAAATGGTGACGAAGTTCAATATGCTTAGTTCGAGAATGTTGCATGAGATTGTGAGCAATCTTAATAGCACTTTCATTGTCACAAAGCAATGGAACATGTTTCATATGTACCCCATAATCTCTAAGAGTTTGGGTCATCCAAAGTAATTGAGCACAACATGATCCGGCGGCAATGTATTCTGCTTCGGTGGTGGATAACGATACCAAATTTTGTTTCTTGGAGGACCAAGAGACAAGGGGTCTACCAAGGAATTTACATGTACCCTAAGTGGACTTTCTATCAACCTTGTCACCGGCATAGTCCGAGTCGGAATAGCCAACAAGATCGAAAGATGGCCTCTTAGGATACCAAATGCCAAAGTTTGGTGTATGAATTAAGTATATCACTATCCTTTTCACGGCCTTAATATGACACTCTTTGGGAGCCGCTTGATATCGTGCACGCATGCACACACTTAGCATAATATCGGGATGGGAGGCACATAGATATAATAATGAACCAATCATGGATTGGTAAACCTTTTGGTCAACCGGGTTGCCATCCTTAGTCAAGTCAAGATGTCCACTAGTAGGCATGGGTGTTTTCATACCTTTCCTTTCTTGCATGTTGAACTTCTTAAAAAGATCCTTGGTATACTTTGTTTGTGAGACAAAAGTACCTTACTTAGTTTGCTTGATTTGCAAACCAAGGAAAAATTTGGATTCACTCATCTCCGACATTAGCCTTCCGAACTTTTCACTAAAATGGAGATTAGTAGAACCGAATATGATATCATCCACATAAATTTGGCACACAAATAGTTCTCCATTAACCCTTTTAGTAGAGTAGCATCAATTTTCCCAATTTCAAAGCCCTTTTCAATAAGAAACTTGGTCAAACATTTATACCAAGCTCTAGGAGCTTGTTTAAGACCATAAAGAGCTTTGTGAAGTTTGTAAACATTATTAGGTTTCTTGGGATTAACAAAGCCGGGAGGTTGTTTAAGATAAACTTCCTCCTCAATTTCACCATTTAGAAAAGCACTTTTAATATACATTTGGTATAAGGTGATATCATGGTGATCGTCATAAGCAAGTTAAATGCGAATGGACTCAAGTCTAGCAACAGGGGCATGTCTCACCATAGTCCATACCTTTGACTTGAGTGTAGCCTTGAGCAACGAGACGGGACTTGTTGTGTACAACTTTTCCATCTTCATCCTGCTTATTCCGAAACACCCATTTGGTTCCAATGACATTATGATTATTGTTGGGCTCTTCAACCAATGTCCATACTTGATTCCTCTTGAAGTTGTGTAGCTCTTCGTGCATAGCATTTATGAAATCCGGATCCTCAAGAGCTTCTTCTACCTTCATAGGTTCAACACTAGAAATGAATGAGTAGTGTTCACAAAAGTTAGCCAAACGAGTGTTAGAGCGAGTGATTCTCCCGGTTTGGATCTCATCGAAGATTTGTTCGACGGGATGATCTCTTGAGATTCTTGCTCTAACTCATGAGAGCCTTTGCTTGGGATGGGGTGGAACATCCTCATCATCATCCTCTGAAAGGATCGGTATGGTTGACTAGAGGGGGGTCAATAGGCAACTACCATTTTTTATCTTTTATTAACAAATTAGGTTTAGCAACAAATAGGTTGTCTGGATGTGCAACTAGGTGAGCAACCTATATGATGCAAACAACAACAACACCAAGTGCAAGCAAATGATACAACACAACAATAGCTTGCACAAAGTAAAGGGAAGAGATAAGCACAAGTGGAGTCGGTGGAGACGAGGATGTGTTACCGAAGTTCCTTCCCTTTGGGGGAAGTACGTCTCTATTGGAGCGGTGTGGAGGCACAATGCTCCCAAAGAAGCCACTAGGGCCACCATATTCTCCTCATGCCCTCACACAATGCGAGATGTCGTGATTCCACTAGTGGTACCCTTGAAGGAGGCAACCGAACCTTTACAAATAAGGTTGGGGCAATCTCCACAACTTGATTGGAGGCTCCCAACGATACCACGGAGCATCACCACAATGGAATGTGGCTCCGAGGTGACCTCAACCGTCTAGGGTGCTCAAACACCCAAGAGTAACATGATCCACAAGGAATTAGTGGGGGAATCAAATTTCTCTTGGTGGAAGTGTAGATCCGGGCCTTCTCAACCAATCCCTAGAAAATCAACAAGTTTGATTGGCTAGGGAGAGAGATCGAGCGAAAATGAGCTTTGGAGCAACAGTGGAGCTTGGGGGAAAAGAGGTAGGTCTTCTTGGGGAAGACCTCCTTTTATAGTGGGGAATCAAATCCAACCGTTATCCCGCGACCCAGCCCGCAGAGAGTGGTACTCCTGCTCATGGGAGCGGTACTACCGCACTAGGCAAAGGTACTACCACTTGGCCCAGCGGTAGTACCGCTAAGGCTACGCATAGAGAGTAGAGAGAAGGAGCGGGAGAGAGAGAGCCCCCGAGCGGAACTAGTAGCGGTGGTAGAACGGTACTACCGCTCGAAAGCGGTACTACCGCGCCTACTGCCACTTCTATTGCCGCCCAACCCGACACGAGAAACGACGGTCCCGAATCGAGGCGGTACCAGCGCGGAACAGGAGCCATACTGCCGCTGATGGCCACGAGCGGTACTACCTCTATGAAATAGTGGTACTACCGCTTGAGGCTGTCAGCGGTACTGCCGCTTCGGCCCGGCGGTACTGCCGCTGGCTCCTCCCAAGTGCCACTTCCACGATATCAGTATACTCCATGGAAGAGGAAAGGAGTTGGGGGTGCGACAAAGATGTGTACATGTTGATTCCACCCTAGCCTTTCCGATACGGACCCCATCTTGTTAGTACAATGTCTCATATGACTCAAGTCCACCAAAATCGAAACGAAAGAGACTACACCGTCTTCACCTTGAACTCAGAGGGGAAATGAATCGTCTCGTGCCAATGAATAAATATCTAAAAGCTCAACGCACATGATTAGTCTGCAAAAGTATTTTCATCAATCACCAAAACCACTTAGAGAGAGACATGCCCTAACATCCTCTTCATCTTCATTGTTTGTGGCATTGTCGTTTGCTTGTGGAGGTGGAGAAGGAGGTCGAGATGGTTCATCTTCTTGTACTTCCTTGTTTCCTTTGCCTTGACGTGTTCACTTGTGGATGCCTCCAAGTCAACTTGTGGTCCACCTTGATGTGAAGTTGAGGATTACACTTGAATGGACGAAGTACCCTCCTTCACCTCCATCGGATGAATTTTGCCAATAGACAAATCTTGAATTGCTTCCGCAGGATCTTTGTCTCCTAAATCAATTGGCAATTGCTCTACTTGCGAACCGTTAGATTCATCAAACTTCACATCTATCGTCTCTTCAACCTTTCGGGTGAAATTGTTGTAGACACGGTAAGCGTGAGAGTTTGAGCCATAACCGAGTAGGAAACCTTCATGAGATCTAGGAGCAAATTTTGAATGACGATGCTTATAAAGAATGTAGCACTTTGAGCCAGCTACTCAAAACTATCCAACTTGGGGTTTGTTACCAGTGAGTAGTTTGTATGTCATTTTGCCGAAAAGCTTATGAAGATTTGGTCGATTTGTAGTGATAGAGGCGAAGGTGTCCTAATGTTTCGATGAGATGGTGGCTATCGTTTTCTGTGGGAGTCGACCTTGACAATCCGACTACGAACGTGCCAGACGTCGCACCTTAGCAATCGCTAAACCAACTTCCGAGGGTTATTGACCACGCCGGAGCATGATCAACCTGACCATGAGGGTTTGTTTCCTGTGAGCAAACGAAGAACAAGCAAGAAACTGAGATTGCAATCTGGATATTGCGAATATAAGATGAAATCTTTATTGATCAAGCTGGGGTTCCGTGACGCCTTTGTCTGGTCGTTGAACACAAACAAAGTACGCGAAGTTGCAGCTATGGCGAACTTTAATCTAAACAAAACCCAAAGTCTAAAGACGCCCTAAGGGCTGTATATATGGAGGAAGAGGGGGGATTTCAAGGCCCTTGGAGGAGGGGTCCGAAACCAACCCTAACTCTTGTTTCCCCACACATACGGACTCTAAAAACAGCCTATACTTAAGTATTTCGAAAATACATGGGCCTGGCCTAATAATAAGGTGACGTGGCACCTAAAATGTCCTCTACACAAAATTTTTGAAGTGGCATCTTGTATATTTCGTCCAAGGCTTCATGTACTCCTTATGGTGGCTTCAAAGTCCTGGAATCATCACTTGTAACTCCGTTCTTGGCCCCCTTGCGCATGCCATCATCTCCATGCTTGAACTTGATCCAAGGTTCATCTTTCTTGTCCAAGCTAGGCCCTTCATTTGTAAGCAAAACAAATGTATCCAATTTAGGCAGCATCCTATTCTCATGAACATTAGAATCGTTACCAAGAAACGAAAGTACCTGATAATTCAGTTGGCGTGCGCGAGCTCTATAATTGGTCCAGTATGTATAGCAGCAGGGGTTGTGGGTGTAACAATGGAATTGATGTCCTCATCATCCTCCCCTTCTTGAAATCAAGTCGTCCTCGACGAAAGTTCATCGTCCTCACCCAAATAAGGCTTCAAATCTGCAATGTTAAAAGTGGGACTAACCCCAAAATCTGCAGGCAGCTCAAGTTTATATGCATTATCATTTATTTTCTCTAACACCTTAAAAGGACCATTAGCACGTGGCATTAGCTTTGATTTGCGCAAATTAGGAAATCTATCCTTACGCAAATGTAACCAAACAAGATCTTCAGGTGCAAACACAACATGTTTTCTACCCTTATCTCTAGCAAGTTTATATTTAGCATTCATACGCTCAATGTTTTCCTTAGTTAACTCATGCATTTTTAAAATCAATTCAGCATGTTCTTTAGCATCAAAATTAACCTTCTCCGAAGATGGAAGAGGCAACAAATCAATAGGTGCAAGAGATAGGAAACCATACACAATTTCAAAAGGGCACATCTTAGTAGTAGAATGCAATGAACGATTATAAGCAAATTCAATATGAGGCAAGCATTCTTCCCACATTTTCTTGTTATTCTTCAAAACAGCCCTAAGCATAGTAGACAATGTTCTATTGACTACTTCAGTTTGTCCATCAGTTTGGGGGTGACAAGTAGTACTAAACAGAAGTTTAGAACCCAACTTAGCCCATAAACATCTCCAAAAGTGGCTAAGAAATTTAGTATCACGATCTGAAACAATAGTATTTGGCACACCATGCAAGCGAATAATTTCACGAAAGAACAAATCGGCAACATTAACAGCATCATCGCTTTTATGACATGGTATAAAGTGTGCCATTTTCGAGAACCTATCCCCGACAACAAATATGCTATCCCTCCCCTTCTTTGTTCGAGGTAAACCTAAAACAAAGTCCATAGATATATCCTCCCAAGGAACACTAGGTACAGGCAAAGGCATACATAAACCATGAGGATTGAGTCGACTTAGCTTTTTGACATGTAGTGCAGCGAGCAACAAAATGCTCAACATCCCATCTCATCTTTGGCCAAAAGAAATGTGTAGCAAGTATATCCTCTGTCTTCTTGATGCCAAAGTGTTCCATTAATCCTCCTCCATGCGCCTCCTGCAACAATAAAAGACGAACAGAGCTAGCCGGAATGCATAGCTTGTTAGCACGAAACACAAATCCATCGTTAAGGAGGACCTTGTTCCAAGTTCTCCCTTCCTTACAATTCTGCAATACATCTTTAAATTCAGCATCATGCACATATTGATCTTTGATGGTCTCCAAACCAAATATTTTAAAGTTAAGTTGTGAAAGCATAGTATAACGACGAGACAAAGCATCAGCAATAACATTTTCTTTACCCTTCTTGTGTTTAATGTCATAAGGGAAAGTCTCAATGAATTCAACCCATTTAGCATGTCTACGGTTCAGTTTTGCTTGACTTTAAATGTGTTTCAAAGATTCATGATCAGAATGTATGACAAATACTTTGGGCCATAAATAATGTTGCCATGTTTCTAAGGTCCGAACAAGAGCATATAATGCTTTATCATAAGTAGAATAGTTCAGACTAGGCCCACTCAATTTTTCAGAAAAGTATGCAACAGGTTTGCCATCTTGTAATAACACACCTCCTAATCCAATTCCACTAGCATCACATTCAAGCTCAAAAGTCTTATTAAAATCAGGAAGTTGGAGTAAAGGAGCATGTGTCAACTTATCTTTCAATACTGTGAAGGCTTCTTCCTGTGCGGTACCCCAAACAAAAGGCACATCCTTCTCTGTAAGCTCGTTGAGAGGTGCAGCAATGGTGCTGAAATCTCTCACAAAACGCCTATAGAATCCAGCGAGGCCAAGGAAACTCCTCACTTGTGTGACCGTTTTGGGCTACGGCCAACTCCCGATAGCTTCAATCTTGGCTTTATCAATTTCAATTCCCTATGGAGTAACAACATAGCCAAGAAAAGATACTCGGTCGATGCAAAAGGTGCACTTTCTAATGTTACCAAACAAACGTGCATCATGTAGAGCAATAAAAATAGCACGTAAATGTTCCAAATGTTCCTCCAAAGATTTTCTATAAATCAATATGTCATCAAAGTGAAGTACCTCAAATCGTCCAATGAAAGCATGTAAAACTTTGTTCATTAATCTCATGAAAGTACTAGGTGCATTAGTTAACCCAAAAGGCATGACTAACCACTCATATAATCCAAACTTAGTTTTAAATGATGTTTTCCATTCATCTCCCATTTTCATACATATTTGATGGTATCCACTACGCAAATCAACTTTGGAGAATATTTAAGAGCCACTCAATTCATCAAGCATATCATCTAGCCTAGGAATAGGATGACGATAACGAATAGTAATATTATTAATGCCTCTACAATCAACGCACATACGCGACGTACCATCCTTTTTCGGCACTAAAATGATAGGAACAGCACAAGGACAAAGGGATTCGCGTATATAACCTTTCTCGAGCAGTTCGTGTACTTGACGCATAATCTCCTTCGTCTCCTCTGGGTTGGTATGGTATGGTGCACGGTTGGGTAATGATGCTCAATCCCTCTAATAGGTGGTAATTCTGGTGGCACGTCCTGTGGAAAGACGTTAGCGAACTCCTGCAAAATGTTAGTGACAACAGGAGGCAAAGAGGAAGGCATGTCCTCAAATGAAAATAATGCCTCTTTGCACACAAAAGAATAGCAAACAGATTTGCTAAAATCTAGATCATCAATATCAGATTTGGTGGCAATTAAACATGCACTTTTCAATTTAATTTCAGAAACAACACTAGATGGTTTATTATAAGGCTTCATTTGTTGCTCAAATTCTTTTGCCACAATCTGATTTTCACTCTTATTTTTCTCCTGTTTTGCTTTAATTGCTCTATTAATATCATCTTTCAAAATGGAATCAGGAGTCATAGGAAGCAAAGTAATATTTTTGTCCTTATGAACAAGATTATACTGATTGTTTCTACCATGGTGTACAAATTTTTTATCAAATTGCCATGGTCTACCAACTAATAAGGAACATGCTTGCATAGGTACCACATCACAATCAACATAATCAGCATATGTAGAGATACTAAAATGCACACGAACAGTACATGTTACCTTAACCTTGCCACTGTTGTTGAACCATTGGATGTAGTAAGGATGTGGATATGATCTTGTGGTGAGAGATAGCTTCTACACCATCGCCATGCTAGCCAAGTTATTGCAGCTCCCTCCATCTATGATGACGCGAACAGAACATTCCTTCACAACTCCCTTTGTATGGAACAAATCATGCCTCTGATTTTGCTCAGGTTGTGTAATCTGCACACTCAAAACACGTTGAGCAACTAAACATTCATACCTGTCAGCATCTTCAGCAGCCATGTATTGCGTCTCATGATCAGAATCATCTCCACCGTGTTCTTCATGTGTAATAAGAGCCAAAGTCTCCTCATCATAGTCACTAGCGGACTCATGCCCACCATCCTCAATAACAATCATCACACGCTGAGATTTGCATTCTCTCGCAAAATGTCCTCTTCCGATGCAACCACGGCAAATAATATCAC
The DNA here is from genome assembly GCF_018294505.1 of Triticum aestivum. NCBI lineage: Eukaryota > Viridiplantae > Streptophyta > Magnoliopsida > Poales > Poaceae > Triticum > Triticum aestivum. The sequence goes on along the minus strand of NC_057803.1, from coordinate 326,777,747 downwards.
TTGTGTGCCATGTTGATGCCATGGAAGAAGAAGAACTCTGTGCAGGCCCAGCAGGTGTGCTCTTGGCAGATATTGGTGGTTGTGCTTGCTTTCTTGTATCACGGCTGGAGGTGGCACCTGATGGAGGTGCTGGTGCAGTGGAAATAGAGGATGCATGTGGTGTCCATGATCAAGATCGACCTGCTGAAAAGTTAGTTCGCACCAATGCGTGTCGATCCTGCACTTCACGTTCAAATTTAAAGCAAGATGGAATAAACGAGTGATATTAGTATACTCCTTATACTCTAGAATGGTATGAATCCCTCTATTTAATCCACCCATAAAATGTGCAAGCATAGCTTCATTATCCTCAACAATACCACATCTAATCATGCCAGTTTGTAATTCTTGATAATATTCTTCTATAGAATTTTGTCCTTGTCTTAAACGCTGCAATTTTTGAAGTAATTCACGTTGATAATATGGTGGAACCCAACGAGTACGCATAGTAGTTTTCAAAGCAGCCCAAGTAGCTAGAATAGGATATAATCTACAATGTTCATACCACCAAACACATGCAAAGCTAGTGAAAGCACAAACAGCAGCAGGAACACGTCTCTCCTCAGGATATTGTAAACATGTAAATCGTTGTTCAGTTTCTAACTCCCAAGTAAGATATATATCAGGAACATATCTACCCTCAAATGGTGGAATGTTCAATTTCAGTTTAGGGAGATGGTCATGATCACATACCTGAGGTGGTTGTGCAGCCCTACCATTGCGATGATATGCATGAGGACGACCTGGTGGCGGTGGTGCTGGTGGTTGCACGTAGTTCTGATTTTGATCAACCTCATCCTCGTAATGGTCCTCCACCTCTACAATAGCAGTAGGAGTTACAGAAGCATCAACAGCGGCACCAGAATTTTTACCAGGCTCAAGGGGAATGCGCAGTGCCCGTCCCAGTTGATTTGTAAGGCGATGTTGTTGTTGTTGTTGTTGTTGTTGTTGTTGTTGTAGAGGTGCGTTAGGTGCAGCCGGTGGTGGTGGTGGAAGACGCGCGAGCAATTCATTAAACTTGTTCGAGCTTTATTTCGAACATCTTCTCCATGCCATCTATCTTCTCCATGGCCTCTTCAAATCTGTTTAGCACATCTTGCACCTGTCCACTCATCATTTGCTGAAATTTATCATGTACTCCCTCTGTTCCGAATTACTTGTCGCAGGTATGGATGTATCTAGATGTATTTTAGTTCTAGATACATCCATTTCTACGACGAGTAATTTGGAACGGAGGGAGTAGCTCTTTGTTCATCATGTTCTCCCAATCTGTCTCATCGACTTGTGATCCTGCCATGGTTAGCAGTAATAGAAACACACAAGAATATGATCCTACAGACTACTAGGAAGTGGTGGTGGTGGTGGTGTATCACAAATCCGGCAAGCGAATCTCAAATTCTTACCAATTCTTACCCAGCAGCAGATGGTGATCGGCAACCATGGTAGTCAAAACTCTCAAAGATTCGATAGAGCGATTGCCAGGTGGTGTCAAACGCACGATGTAGATGTATGTGGAGCTAGGAAGGCTTATGATATGGTCGCAAAAATGTCAGCGATAATCAATTCAGAGATGCAAAGTTGAATAATCGCTCAACGACGGTACTGTGCTGGTCCTAGGCTAGACCATACTAGAGACACGAGCCTAGAAGATGAACAAAATCACGGCGTGGCACGTAAACAAGGGAGGAGCACTCTCTGAATTTTTTTCAATTTTTCCACCTTTTTTGCACTTTTTTCCTCTTTTTTTTGCTCCGCAGCCAATTTTTTCGAAAAAGTCTACAAATGGTCTAAAAACTGCCTAGCCAGAATTTTCCGGACTTATGTTTTTTTTTGAGTTTGGAACTATTTTTCTACTGCGGGTAGCACGGAATCTCGGGAGTCCTACTCTGTCACGACTCGGAGTATGGCGTGATCAAGAACTCGAAAAGAAAGCAACAAATACTGGACTTGGACTAGGACTGGTGGCGGAGATGAATCTGGTGGAACTCGGACTGGTGGTATATCTGGACTCGGATTGGTGGTGCTATATGGCGATGGTATATCTGGACTCGGATTCGTGGTGGTATATGGCGATGGTATATGTGGACTCAGATTGGTGGTTGTATATGGCAGTGGCAATGTATATGGTGGGGTGGTGGTATATGGTAATGATGATGACGATGGTGCAGCGGCGGCATGACAACCTGTGAACATAACTCAAAACTCTAAGGGACTAGATGCTAAGACCAACAACTCGACACGACGATGCAACCACAAATTCAACAAAGCAAAACTCTAAAAAGACTACGCAAAGGCTCAGATTGGTTCGGATATGATGACCTAACCCTATTTTTTTGGCTTTTTCGTGGACTATAGGTATGAAGAACAGACTCGACCTAAACTACGAAAAACTGTAAAATCTCACCGAGCAACCTGGAAATTTGATACCACTTGATAGAGGAGAAGGTGTCCCGATGTTTCGATGAGATGGTGGCTATCGTTTTCTGTGGGAATTGACCTTGACGATCCGACTACGAACATGCGAGACGTCGCGCCTTAGCAATCACTAAACCAACTTCCAAGGGTTATTGACCACACGTGAGCATGATCAACCTGACCACGAGGGTCTGTTTCCTACGAGCAAACGAAGAACAAGCAAGAAACTGAGATTGCAATCTCGATATTGCCAATATAAGATGAAAGCTTTATTTTATCAAGGTGGGGTTCTGTGACTCCTTTGTCTGGTCGTTGAACACAAACGAAGTACGCGAAGTTGCAGCTATGGCGAACTTTAATCTAAACAAAACCCAAAGTCTAAACGACGCCCTAAGGGCTGTATATATGGAGGAAGAGGGGGGGGGGATTTCGTAGCCCTTGGAGGAGGGGTACGAAACCAACCCTAACTCTTGTTTCCCCACACATACGGACTCTAAAAACAGCCTATACTTAAGTATTTCGAAAATACATGGGCCTGGCCCAATAATAAGGTGATGCAGCACGTAAAATAGCCTCTGGACGAAATTTATGAAGTGGCATCTTGTATATTTCGTCCAAGGCTTCATGCACTCCTGGTGGCTTCAAGGTCCTGGAATCATCACTTGTAACTCCATTCTTGACCCCCTTGTGCATGCCATCATCTCCATGCTTGAACTTGATCCAAGGTTCATCTTTCTTGTCCAAGCTAGGCCCTTCATTTGTAAGCAAAACAAATGTATCCAATTTAGGCAGCATCATATTCTCATGAACATTAGAATCGTTACCAAGAAACGAAAGTACCTGATAATTCAATTGGCGTGCGCGAGCTCTAGTAATTGGTCCAGTATGTATAGCAGCAGGGGCTGTGGGTGTAACAATGGTATTGATGTCCTCATCATGTAGCATGACAAGCTGTCTCAACCGCTACCGCCCAAAAATGTCTTGGCATCTTGTATTCATCAAGCATCATTCTCGCCATCTCGACAAGTGTCTAGTTCTTCCTATCAACAACTCCATTTTGTTGAGGTGTGTACGTAGCCGAGAACTCAGGTGAAATCCCTTCTTTGTCAAGAAAGGTGTCCACATTTGCGTTCTTGAACTCCGTTCAGTTATCACTTCGAACCTTCCTGATCATCACTTCAAATTGGTCTTGGGCCTTCTCGGCAAAGTTCTTGAAGATCTTTTGGACCTGCGATTTGTCATCAAGAAAGAACACCCATGAAAATCTCAAAAAGTTATCAACAATGACCAAACCGAAAGAGTTACCACCAAGGCTCTTCTAAGTATTGGACCGAAAAGATCCATATGAAGTAGCTCAAGCGGCCTTCTCTTGATCATAATGTTCTTCATGGGATGGCTTCCTCCAACTTGTTTTCCTGCTCGACAAGTGCTACAAAGTCTATCCTTGTCAAATATAACATCTTTAACACCAAGGGATCACCTTTAATAAGCTTATCAAGATTTTGCATTGCCCACATGACCTAACCTTCTATGCCATAACTATCCTTTAGAAGATTTAGCAATTAAGCAAGCACGAGGTTGGGCTCTCCTAGTGAAATCAACAATGTATAGATCACCTCTACGAATGCTGGTAAACACCATATTGTGATTATCTCGATGAAACACTTGGCAATCTACTTCGGTAAATAGAACATCGAAACCAAAGTCGGCTAGTCCAGATACGGAAAGAAGATTGTAACCAAGAGACTCAACGAGCATAACATTTTGGATAGAGCTTGATAGAGGCGGGGTGTCCCGATCTTTCGATGAGATGATAACTATCGATTTGGTGGAGACGACTTTGACGATCCGACTACAAACGTGCACGACGTTGCGCCTTAGCAATCGCTAAACCAATCTCCTGAGGTTATTGACCACGCCGGAGCATGATCAACCTGACCACGAAGGTCTATTCCTGCAAGCAATCGAAGAATGAGCAAGAATATGATAAAAGCAATCTGAATATTGCGAATATATATGAAGTATTGATAAAGGTGGGGATCCGTAAGCGGTCTTGGTCTGGTCGTTGGACACAAACGAAGTACACGAAGTTGCAATGGCTAACTTTTAACTAAACAAATCCCAAAGTCTAAACGATGCCCTAAGGGCTGTATATATGGAGGAAGAGGGGGGAATTTCGTGGCCCTTGGTGGAGGGGTCCAAAATCAACCCTATCTCTTGTTTCCCCACACATACGGACTCTAAAAATAGCCTATACTTATGTATTTCGAAATTACATGGGCCTGGCCCAAAAATAAGGTGACGCAGCACCTAAAATAGCCTCGGGACGAAATTTATGAAGTGGCATCTTGTATATTTCGTCCAAGGCTTCATGCACCCATTATGGTGGCTTCAAAGTCCTGAACTCATCACTTGTAACTCCGTTCTTGTTCCCCTTGCGCATGCCATCATCTCAATGCTTGTTCTTGCTCCAATGTTCATCCTTCTCCAAGCTAGGCCCTTCATTTGTAAGCAAAACAAATGTATCCAATTTAGGCAGCATCATATTCTCATGAACATTAGAATCATTACCAAGAAACGAAAGTACCTGGTAATTTAGTTGGCGTGCACGAGCTCTAGTAATTGGTCCAGTATGTATAGCAGCAGGGGCTGTGGGTGTAACAATTGTATTGATGTCCTCATCATCCTCCCCTTCTTGAAATGAAGTCGTCCTCGACGGAAGTTCATCTTCCTCACCCAAATAAGGCTTCAAATCTGCAATGTTAAAAGTGGGACTAACCCCAAAATCTGCAGGCAGCTCAAGTTTATATGCATTATCATTTATTTTCTCTAACACCTTAAAGGGACCATCAGCACGTGGCATTAGCTTTGATTTGCGCATATCAGGAAATCTATCCTTACGCAAATGTAACCAAACAAGATCTCCAGGTGCAAACACAACATGTTTTCTACCCTTATCTCCAGCAAGTTTATATTTAGCATTCATCCGCTCAATGTTTTCCTTAGTTAACTCATGCATTTTTAAAATCAATTCAGCACGTTGTTTAGCATCAAAATTAACCTTCTCCGAAGATGGAAGAGGCAACAAATCAATAGGTGCATGAGGTAGGAAACCATACACAACTTCAAAAGGGCACATCTTAGTAGTAGAATGCAATGAACGATTATAAGCAAATTCAATATGAGGCAAGCATTCCTCCCACATTTTCTTATTATTCTTCAAAACAGCCCTAAGCATAGTAGACAACGTTCTATTGACTACTTCAGTTTGTCCATCAGTTTGGGGGTGACAAGTAGTACTAAAAAGCAGTTTAGTCCCCAACTTAGCCCATAAACATCTCCAAAAGTGGCTAAGAAATTTAGTATCACGATCTGAAACAATAGTATTTGGCACACCATGCAAGCGAATAATTTCACGAAAGAACAAATCAGCAACATTAACAGCATCATCGCTTTTATGACATGGTATAAAGTGTGCCATTTTCGAGAATCTATCCACGACAACAAATATGCTATCCCTCCCCTTCTTTGTTCGAGGTAAACCTAAAACAAAGTCCATAGATATATCCTCCCAAGGAACACTAGGTACAGGCAAAGGCATATATAAACCATGAGGATTGAGTCGTGACTTAGCTTTTTGACATGTAGTGCAGCGAGCAATAAAACGCTCAACATCCCGTCTCATCTTTGGCCAAAAGAAATGTGTAGCAAGTACGTCCTCCGTCTTCTTCACGCCAAAGTGTCCCATTAATCCTCCTCCATGCGCCTCCTGCAACAACAAAAGACGAATGGAGCTAGCTGGAATGCATAGCTTGTTAGCACGAAACACAAATCCATCGTTAACAACAAACTTGTTCCACATTCTTCCTTCTTTACAATTCTGCATTACATCTTTAAAATCAGCATCATGCACATATTGATCTTTGATGGTCTCCAAACCAAATATTTTGAAGTCAAGTTGTGAAAGCATAGTATAGCGACGAGACAATGCATCAGCAATAACATTTTCTTTTCCCTTCTTGTGTTTAATGACATAAGGGAAAGTCTCAATGAATTCCACCCATTTAGCATGTCTACGATTTAGTTTAGCTTGACTTTTAATATGTTTCAAAGATTCATGATCAGAATGTATAACAAATTCTTTGGGCCATAAATAATGTTGCCATGTTTCTAAAGTCCGAACAAGAGCATATAATTCTTTATCATAAGTAGAATAATTCAGACTAGGCCCACTCAATTTTTCAGAAAAGTAAGCAACAGGTTTGCCATCTTGTAATAACACACCTCCTAATCCAATTCCACTAGCATCACATTCAAGCTCAAAAGTCTTATTAAAATCAGGAAGTTGGAGTAAAGGAGCATGTGTCAACTTATCTTTCAATACCGTGAAGGCTTCTTCCTGTGCGGTACCCCAAAGAAAAGGCACATCTTTCTTTGTAAGCTCAGTGAGAGGTGCAGCAATGGTGCTGAAATCTCTCACAAAACGCCTATAGAATCCAGTGAGGCCAAGAAAACTCCTCACTTGTGTGACCGTTTTGGGCTGCGGCCAACTCTCAATAGCTTCAGTCTTGGCTTTATCAACTTCAATTCCCTGTGGAGTAACAACATAGCCAAGAAAAGATACTCGGTCGGTGCAAAAGGTGCACTTCCCAAGGTTACCAAACAAACGTGCATCACGTAGAGCAATAAAAACAGCACGTAAATGTTCCAAATGTTCCTCCAAAGATCTGCTATAAATCAATATGTCATCAAAGTAAACTACCACAAATCGTCCAATGAAAGCACGTAAAACTTCGTTCATTAATCTCATGAAAGTACTAGGTGCATTAGTTAACCCAAAAGGCATGACTAACCACTCATATAATCCAAACTTAGTTTTAAATGCTGTTTTCCATTCATCTCCCAATTTCATAAGAATTTGATGGTAGCCACTACGCAAATCAACTTTGGAGAATATTGTAGAGCCACTCAATTCATCAAGCATATCATCTAGCCTAGGAATAGGATGACGATAACGAATAGTAATATTATTAATGCCTCTACAATCAACACACATACGTGATGTACCATCCTTTTTCGGCACTAGAATAATAGGAACAGCACAAGGACTAAGGGATTCGCGTATATAACCTTTGTCGAGAAGCTCTTGTACTTGACGCATAATCTCCTTCGTCTCCTCTGGATTGGTACGGTATGGTGCATGGTTTGGCAGTGAAGCACCGGGAATTAAGTCAATCTGATGCTCAATCCCTCGAATAGGCGGTAATCCCGGTGGCACGTCTTGTGGAAAAACGTCAGCGAACTCCTGCAAAATGTTAGTGACAGCAGGAGGCAAAGAGGAAGGCACGTCCTCGAATGAAAATAATGCCTCTTTGCACACAAAAGCATAGCAAACAGATTTGCTAAAATCTAGCTCATCAATATCAGATTTGGTGGCAAATAAACATGCACTTTTCAATTTAATTTCAGAAGCAACACTAGATGGCTTATTATTAGGCTTCATTTGTTGCTCAAATTCTTTTGCCACAATCTGATTTTCACTCTTATTCTTCTCCTGTTGTGCTTTATTAGCTCTATTAATATCATCTTTCAAAATGGAATCAGGAGTCATAGGAAGCAAAGTAATATTTTTATCCTTATGAACAAGAGTATAGTGATTGTTTCTACCATGGTGTACAGAATTTTTATCAAATTGCCATGGTCTACCAAGTAATAAGGAACATGCTTGCATAGGTACCACATCACAATCAACATAATCAGCATATGTAGAGATACTAAAATGCACACGAACAGTACGTGTTACCTTAACCTTGCCGCTGTTGTTGAACCATTGGATGTAGTAAGGATGTGGATGTGGTCTTGTGGTGAGAGAAAGCTTCTCCACCATGTCCATGCTAGCCAAGTTGTTGCAGCTCCCTCCGTCTATTATGACGCGCACAGAACGTTCCTTCACAACTCCCTTGGTATGGAACAAATTGTGCCTCTGATTTTGCTCAGCTTGTGTGACCTGCACACTCAAAACACGTTGAGCAACTAAACATTCATACCTGTCAGCGTCTTCAGGAGCCATGTATTGCGTCTCATGATCAGAATCATCTCCACCATGTTCTTCACGTGTAATAAGAGCCAAAGTCTCCTCATCATAGTCACTAGCAGACTCATATCCACCATCCGCGGTAGCAATCATCACACGCGGAGATTTGCATTCTCTCGCATAATGACCTCCTCCCTTACAACGACGACAAATAATATCACTTGTGTGCCCTGTTGATGCCATGGAAGAAGAAGAACGCTGTGCAGGCCCCGCAGGTGCGCTCTTGGCAGATAATGGTGGTTGTGCCTGTTTTCTTGTATCACGGCTGGAGGTGGCACCGGATGGAGGTGCTGGTGCAGTTGAAGTAGAAGATGCACGTGGTGTCCATGATGAAGGTCGGCCTGCAGAAAAGTTAGTTCGCCCCAATGCTTGTCGATCCTGCACTTCACGTTCAGCTTTACAAGCAAGATGGAATAAACGAGTGATATTAGTATACTCCTTATAGTCTAGAATGGTCTGAATCTCTCTATTTAATCCACCCAGAAAACGTGCAAGCATAGCTTCATTCTCCTCAACAATACCACATCTAATCATGCCAGTTTGTAATTCCTGATAATATTCTTCTACAGAATTTTTCCCTTGTCTTAAACGCTGCAATTTTTGAAGCAATTCACGTTGATAATATGGTGGAACCCAACGCGTACGCATAGCAGTTTTCAAAGCAGCCCAAGTAGTTGGAATAGGATATAATCTACAATGTTCAGACCACCATACACATGCAAAACTAGTGAAAGCACAAACGGCAGCAGCAACTCGTCTCTCCTCAGGATATTGTAAACATGTAAATCGTTGTTCAGTTTCTAACTCCCAAGTAAGATATATATCAGGAACATATCTACCCTCAAATGGTGGAATATTCAATTTCAGTTTAGGAATATGGACATCATCTCGTACCTGAGGTGGTGGTGCAGGCCTACCATTACGAATATATACCTGAGGTCGACCTGCTGGTGGTGGTACAGGTGGCTGCATGTAGTGTTGATTTTGATCAACCTCATCCTCATAATCTCCCACATAATCATCCTCCTCCGCATCAGCAGCAGGAGCCACAGAAGTATCAACAGCAGCACCAACAGTTTGGCCAAACGCAAGAGGAACACGGCTTGCTCGGCGGAGGTCTGCTTCGCGACGTGGAGGTAGTCGTTGTTGTTGTTGTTGTTGGAGAGGTGCGTTAGGTGCAGCGGGTGGTGGTGGTGGAAGACGCGCGAGCAATTCATTAAACTTGTTATCGAGCTTTGTTTCGAACGTCTTCTCAAGGCCAGTGATCTTCTCCATGGCCTCTTCAAAATTGTTCAGCACATCTTGCACCTGTTCAGTCATCATTTGCTGAAACTTATCATGAAGCTCCTTGTTCGATAAATTCTCCCAGTCAATCTCGTCGGCTTGTGATCCTGGCATGGTTAGCAGCAATAGAAACACACAAGAATATGATCCTACAGACTACTAAGAAGTGGTGGTGGTGTATCACAAATCCGTCAAGCAAATCTCAAATTCTTACCAGTTCTTATCCAGCAGCAGGCGGTGATCGGCAACCGTTGTAGTCAAAAACTCTCAAAGCTTGGATAGAGCGATTACCAGGGAGAGTCAAACACACGACGTAGATGTATGTGGAGCTGGGAAGGCTTATAGTATGGTAGCAAAAAGGGTCAGCAATAATCAATTCAGAGATGCAAAGTTGAATAAACGCTCAACGACGGTACTGTGCTGGTCCTAGGCTAGACTGTGCTAGAGACGCGAGCCTAGAACACCAACAAAATCACGGCGCGGCACGTAAACAAGGGAAAAGCACACTCTGAAAAAAAAATCGCTCTTCTTTTTTTTTTTTTGCGCTGCTTTTTTTTTCGCTGCTTTTTTTTTTGCGAAAAATCACTATAATGGCAAGTGTCTCAAAACTCTTCTTAGCTCAAACTGACAGGATGGGCACGAAATTTTTTCGACCAATTTTTTTTTTTTGACTGCCCGGACCCAAAAACTGGAAACGGGTCAAAAAAAACTTCCTATAATGGCACCTGTCTCAAAATACTCAGAAACACCTAAAAATAGGATAGCCAGAAATTTTTTCGAAAAATGCGTTTTCGAAAAATTTTGGGCCTAAACGGAGCGTGGCTACCCGACTCTCTTTTTTTTTCCGAAACCTACTCCGGCAAGGAAACACAAATCGGAAACTAGATGGATCTCGAAAACAACCCTAATAATCAAGGAACTCGGATTGGTGGTGGTATATGGACACGGAGTGGTGGTGGTATATGGATACGGATTCGGAGCGGTGGTGGTAGATGGCAGGGGCGATGATGATGGTGCGGCGGCGGCGTGACAACTTATGACCAGAACTCGAAACTCTAAAAGACTAGACTCTAAGACCAGCAACTAGACACGACGATGCAACCGCAAATTCAACAAAGCAAAACCCTAAAAAGATTATGCAAAGGCTCAGATTGGTTCGGATATGATGAACTAACCCTAATTTTTTTTGTGGCTTTTTCGTGGACTATAGGTATGAAGACAGACTCGATCTAAACTACGAAAAACTGTAAAATCTCACCGAGCAACCTGGAAATCTGATACCACTTGATAGAGGCGGGGTGTCCCGATCTTTCGATGAGATGATAACTATCGATTTGGTGGAGACGGCTTTGACGATCCGACTACAAACGTGCACGACGTTGCGCCTTAGCAATCGCTAAACCAATCTCCTGAGGTTATTGACCACGCCGGAGCATGATCAACCTGACCACGAAGGTCTATTCCTGCAAGCAATCGAAGAATGAGCAAGAATATGATAAAAGCAATCTGAATATTGCGAATATATATGAAGTATTGATAAAGGTGGGGATCCGTAAGCGGTCTTGGTCTGGTCGTTGGACACAAACGAAGTACACGAAGTTGCAATGGCTAACTTTTAACTAAACAAATCCCAAAGTCTAAACGATGCCCTAAGGGCTGTATATATGGAGGAAGAGGGGGGAATTTCGTGGCTCTTGGTGGAGGGGTCCGAAATCAACCCTATCTCTTGTTTCCCCACACATACGGACTCTAAAAATAGCCTATACTTATGTATTTCGAAATTACATGGGCCTGGCCCAAAAATAAGGTGACGCAGCACCTAAAATAGCCTCGGGACGAAATTTATGAAGTGGCATCTTGTATATTTCGTCCAAGGCTTCATGCACCCATTATGGTGGCTTCAAAGTCCTGAAATCATCACTTGTAACTCCGTTCTTGTTCCCCTTGCGCATGCCATCATCTCCATGCTTGTTCTTGCTCCAATGTTCATCCTTCTCCAAGCTAGGCCCTTCATTTGTAAGCAAAACAAATGTATCCAATTTAGGCAGCATCATATTCTCATGAACATTAGAATCATTACCAAGAAACGAAAGTACCTGGTAATTTAGTTGGCGTGCACGAGCTCTAGTAATTGGTCCAGTATGTATAGCAGCAGGGGCTGTGGGTGTAACAATTGTATTGATGTCCTCATCAGAGCTATCATTAGAAATGGCCACCTTACCATAGAGTTGTCTCCAAAAGTTACATACTTGTGTGGACCATCGTTTTTAGAAAGCTCATGGAACATGTCTTTATCTCCGGTCATATGATCGGTACATCCACTATCGAGAATTGACACTTTTCCTCTAACCATGTAGTCACGAAAGTTTTCCATGAGACTAAGATTTCTCATAGTCTCCTCAAAGTCAATGTCACTTTCTTCATCTTCATCATAGTAACCATGCTCAATGTCACCGTCATCATGTATGTGATCATCACCTAGAGCAAGTGATTCATTAGATTTATGACCATGACAATGTTCAAGTTTATGAATTCTAATTGTCTCCGAGATGATGCTACTATTGATTCTAACGTTTCCCTTAGTGCGCATTATTGGGAAACGTAGCATGCAATTTCAAAAATTTCTTACGCTCACACAAGATCTATCTAGGAGATGCATAGCAACGAGAGGGGGAGAGTGTGTCCACGTACCGTTGTAGACCGAAAGCGGAAGCGTTTGACAATGCGGTTGATGTATCCAAACTTCTCATTCCGACCGATCAAGCACCGAACGTACGACACCTCCGAGTTCTGCACATGTTCAGTTCGATGACATCCCTCGAACTATTGATCCAGCAAAGTGTCGAGGGAGAGTTCCGTCACCATGACGGCTTGGTGATGGTGATGGTGTAGTGGTTCGCGCAGGGCTTTGCCTAAGCACTACGAAGATATGACCGGAGGCGTAAACTGTGGAGGGGGGCGCCGCACACGGCTAGGAATCAATGTTGTCTGTTCTAGCGGTGCCCCCCTCATATATATAGGTTGGAGGGGAGGAGAGGCAGCCAAGGGGGTGCCCCAAGTAGGAGGAATCCTACTTGGGCGCCTCCCAATTCGGCCTCCCCCCCTCCATATTCATCCGGAGGGGGAAGGAAGGACGAGGGAGGAGAGACGGAAGGGGGAGGCCTAATCCATCCCCTTCCTTTCTCTCTTACCCTCTTTCCTTTCTTCTTATGTTGTCCTACATGGGGCGCACCAGCACCCTAGGGGTTGGTCTGTCCCCTTGGCCCATTAGGCTCATGTAGTTGCCGGGGGGATGACCGGAACCCCTTCTGGTGACCCGATATGTACCTGGTACCCCCAGAACACTTCCGGTGTCCGAATACCATCGTCCTATATATGAATCTTTATCTCTCGACCATTTCGAGACTCCTCGTCATGTTCACGATCTCATCCAGGACACCGAACAACATTCAGTCACCAAATCACATAACTCATATAATACAAAATCGTCATCGAACATTAAGCGTGCGGACCCTACGGGTTCGAGAACTATGTAGACATGTCCGAGACACCTCTCCAGTCAATAACCAACAGTGGAACCTGGATGCTCATATTGGTTCCTACATATTCTACAAAGATCTTTATCGGTCGTACCGCAATGACAACATGCATAATTCCCTTTGTCATCGGTATGTTACTTGCCCGAGATTCGATCGTCGGTATCTTCATACCTAGTTCAATGTCATTACCGGCAAGTCTCTTTACTCGTTCTGTAATACAACATCCTACAACTAACTCATTATTCACATTGTTTGCAAGGCTTATTATGATGGGCATTACCGAGAGGGCCCAGAGATACCTCTCCGATACTCAGAGTGACAAATTCTAATCTCGATCTATGCCAACCTAAAAAACACCTTCGAAGATACCTGTAGAGCATCTTTGTAATCACCCAGTTACGTTGTGACGTTTGATAGCACACAAGGTATTCCTCTGGTATCCGGGAGTTGCATAATCTCATAGTCAAAGTAATATGTATATGTCATGAAGAAAGCAATAGTAATAAAACTTAACGATCATTATGCTAAGATAACAGATGGGTCTTGTCCATCACATCATTCTCCTAATGATGTGACCCCGTTCATCAAATGACAACACATGTCTATGGTTAGGAAACTTAATCATGTTTGGTTAACGAGCTAGTCTAGTAGAGGCTTACTAGCACTACAAAAAAGGACACATCGGTGACATTATGGGCCGAACGAAAAAATTTGTCATGCTTATGACACTTCTATGACAATAATTGCGACAAAACCCGGTATCATCATAGATGTGGTGGGCTCCTACTTCTATGAAAAAAACTCATGACAGAAAATGGGTTTTTCGTCCGGGGCGGGCCAAAGACGCAGTTGCATGACATTCTTTGGGCCGTCCATGACGGAAAAAATCATGGTAGAAGCGAGGGGGAGGAAAATATGGGGGAGTTCCTGGTTACGGTGGGTGGTCGGGGGCCGAGCGATGCGCATTTCTCCCATACACGTACGCGCGTGGGTGCGAGGCGTTGGGATCTAATTGAACCCGAGCGATTGCACTGCAGGATACGCGTTACTGAACTCGAGCGATCGATCGATCCCTTGCTGTTAACTGAAGTCGACTGATTCCTTCTCTACTGCCGCTAACTAAAGCCGATCGAACACTGCTACCTCCTTCCCTTAATGAACAGTGAGCGTTGTTGGGGGGTTTGGATGAACAGTTCCCGGTAGGGGGTTGGATGAACAGGACCCCGTGTGATGAGGACATCAATACCATTGTTACACCGACAGCCCCTACCGCTATACATACTGGACCCAATTACTAGAGCTTGCGCAAGCCAATTGAATTATCAGGTACTTTTGTTTCTTGGTAACGATTCTAATGTTCATGAGAATATACCATGAAGCGATGATCGTGAGAATATACCATTAACGACTCTGATACTAGTTGATAGAGGTAAAGGTGTCCCGATGTTTCGATGAGATGGTGGCTATCGTTTCTGTGGGAGTCGACCTTGACGATCCGACTATGGACGTGCGAGACATTGCGCCTTAGCAATCGCTAAACCAACTTCCGAGGGGTTATTGACCACGCCGGAGCACGATCAACCTGACCACGAGGGTTTGTTTCGTGCGAGCAAATAAAGAACAAGCAAGAAACTGAGATTGCAATCTGGATATTGCGAATATAAGATGAAAGCTTTATTCATCAAGGTGGGGTTCTGTGACGTCTTGGTCTGGTCGTTGGACACAAACGAAGTACGCGAAGTTGCAGCTATGGCAAACTTTTAATCTAAACAAAACCTAAAGTTTAAACGGTGCCCTAAGGGCTGTATATATGGGGGAAGAGGGGTCCGAAACCAACCCTAACTCCTGTTTCCCCACACATACGGACTCTAAAAACAGCCTATACTTAAGTATTTCGGAAAAACATGGGACTGGCCCAATAATAAGGTGACGCAACACCTAGAATAGCCTCTGGACGAAATTTATGAAGTGGCATCTTGTATATTTCGTCCCATGCTTCATGCACTCATTATGGTGGCTTCAGAGTCCTGGAATCATCACTTGTAACTCCGTTCTTATTCCCCTTGTGCATGCCATCATCTCCATGCTTGAACTTGCTCCAAGGTTCATCTTTCTTGTCCAAGCTAGGCCCTTCATTTGTAATCAAAACAAATGTATCCAATTTAGGCAGCATCATATTCTCATGAACATTAGAATCGTTAGCAAGAAACGAAAGTACCTGATAATTCAATTGGCGTGCGCGAGCTCTAGTAATTGGTCCAGTATATATAGCAGCAGGGGTTGTGGGTGTAACAAGGGTATTGATGTCCTCATCACCGTGGTATTAGAGGCTGTTGCCGCTGGATGAATAGTACCCCAATCGATCGAGCCGCAGGATGAATAGGACCCCGTGGAAGGTTGGATGAACAGGACGACCCCGTGGAGGGCTGGGTGAACAGTAGCCGGTGGAGCGCTGGATGAACAGTAGCCCGTGGAGGGGTGGTTGAACAGGTCCCCGTGGAGAGGGCTGGTTGAACAGTAGCCGGTGGAGGAGCGCGCGGTGGAGGCTGGATGAACAGGAGCCCGTGGATGAACAGTCGCAGGTGGAGGCTGGAGGAGGTCGACGGTGGAAGAACAGTAGCCCGTGGAGGCAGTCGATGGGGGAGATGAACAGTAGCCCGTGGAGTCCCATTTTGCGGTACGCCACACCCCTCCCGATGAATAGGACCCCCGTTTCGACCGTAGCGCTCCAACACAAGTCTGTTTCCTCTGTTTTGTGGTACGCCACGCCCCTCCCGATCAACAGGACCCCGTTTCCACTATAGGAGGTCAGTTTCCTCCATTTTGTAGTACGCCAAACCCCTCCTGATGAACAGGAGCCCGTTTCGACCGGCCGTTTCCTACGTTCTATGGTACGCCGGGCCTCGTTTCCATCAGTTGTTTCGTCCAAGCCGGTTGGCTCCCGATGAACAGCATGCGTTCCGTTGCCTCCCGATGAACACGGCGCATTCCATTGCCTCCGGGGAACACGAGTATGATGCAGCTTCTCCGTTCTGACCCAACCATGTACACGAGCCCTGGCCATACATATGCACGAGTAGGCATTTGAGACCTCGCCCGTATGTACGTACGTGGTCGTATTTTATTTCTTGCACCCTGGCCGTTGTACGTACATGTACATGCTACGTGCGCGTCTCTACATTGACCAGTTTGTACGTACACGTTCGCGACCATAATGACAACGCTACGTACATATCGACCAGGTGGGTCCCAACTGTTAGGCATTTCCTTGCGTGCGAAGATGTAGCTGGTGGGTCCCAGCAGTCAGGGGGAAACATTTTTTTCGCAAAATAAGGTGGCCCGTCTGGTGGGCCCCTGCTGTCAGGTGGAGGAATCATTATTTTGCATGTAATAAGGAGGCATTTCCTTGTGTGCGGCCGTGGACCCAGCTGTCAGCCTCTCCACGTGCAGTCCACGTCCGATGGATGTCATTCGTTGACCACATTGACCATGGCACGCCGAGAGCACCAGGAAGGGAACGACACGGAGCCGGGGAAGACTCGGCAGTGGTTGCCCACGTGGTGGGGAGTACGAGGGTTTACTGGTCCAGCTGCTGTGCCAGAAAATAATAGGAGGTGTGGATGAGTAGAGGAATGTCCTAGCCAGGAATGGAGTAGGGTGGGGCGGTGCGGCCTGTGTGGAAGCACAGCCGGCCACGGGAGGTGGGAGCAGGCAGTCCCACCGGCGCTGGTTTGGGCAGCTGGAGCAAGAAGACCAGAGGTTGAAGAAGCACTACGGCCATTGGATGGGCATCATACTGCCTCTGCAGCTAGAATCGTTTATATTGACTAAGTTGACAAAGTCCTTGGTACGCGTCAACTTAGTAGGCCCATAGATCAGCCTTCGAAACGGTGCGCCCCAGATGTCAGGAGGAGGAATCATTTTTTGGGCGGCTGAAGCTAGAATATCCGAGATTGAAGAAGAAGCACGACATCCGTTGGATGGACATCCAACGGCCACTACTGCTAGAACCGTGTGTTGACTATAAGTTGACAAAGCCTTGCATACGCGTTAACTTACTTTTTTAGGGGATGCATCAACTTAGTAGGCCCACAAGTGTGTGGCAGAGAACTTATAGCCCATTTGTGATTTGCAAGACTGTACAACCCATTTTTGAATTCTAATGGAATTTACTACAGCTCATTTACAGTTTGTTGAAAGTACAACCCATATTCTAGCTAGGACTATCGGTGGGAACGACACCTATGGGATCACAAGAATCCCTACTACGGTTGCGGGGCGCGGGGTCGTGAGAAGAGCGGATCAAACAGATAGCACACAGTTCGTTTATCCAGGTTCGGGCCGCGAGGATGCGTAAAACCCTACTGCTGCTTTGGTGGATTGTATATCTGTGTTCTTGAGCTAGCTATGGGGCGTGAGGAGCTCCAAAAAGCCGAATCCTCCTCCTGGTCGCCTCGGGCCTCCTTTTATAGGAAAGGGGTTGCCACAGTGGCACACAGGAGGTGGAAAGGGTACAGTGATGTGAGGTTATCCCTCGCATTACATGACAAGGCGCATTTAATGCGTCTTGCCCAGGTGTCCTTGCTTTATCGGGGACGGGGGAGAGCCCTGTCTCGTCCGTCGCCGCTCCCTCTCGTGTCGACACGCGCCCTAGCCAGCGGCGCCCGCGGTGCCATGTAGGCAGGCAGGCAGCTAAGGTGGCGCAGTGGTGGGTCTCCACGAAGATCCGCATGCCACCACGTAGGTGCCCGCCCAGCTGGTTGGGTCGGTAGCTGCATGCCAACGGCGGTGGAGGTTTGACTGGCATGGGCCTGATGGTGGCCCTACGGGTGTTCTTGGCAAGGGCCTTGGCGGGGCCCCGGCAAGGGTCTTGCCGTGGCGCCTGCTGTCATCCCCGGCAAGGCTCTTGTCGAGGGCCTTGTGGTCGTCCTTGGCTGGGATCCCGCCAAGGATCATCATCTTCTAAAGGGTGTATCTGATCTTGAATGTCTTCACAAAGATCTGCATGCCACCACTGGGATGTCTCCCGAATCCTTGCCCCATGGGGGCAGTGGACTCAAGGGTAACTCACTCCGTAGGTGTGGGGCGAGCTGCCACAGCAAGGGTCTTGCCGGGTTTGCTAAAACCGCCTCCCGGCAAGGATCTTGCCGGGGGGTGTCCGCTTCGTCCCCTTTGCTCTTTGTGGTCTTGGTCTTGGCGCCGTTCTGCTTCTCCTGAGCTTCGGCCTTACCTTGGCTCACCTCCCTTGCCTTGCTCAGTGTGGTGGTGCCCGTGGCTCAGACTGCCCGTGCACAGTTATAGGGATACAAAAACTGTACACCTCTTTTTGTACACCGACAGGAGCCCCCGGGCCTGGGCCACACGTAAGCGCAATCGCGTCGTTGGGCTAGGCCCAAAACCGGTGCGCGGGCAGGCGGGGCGGTTTTTACCGCGATAAGTCTCTTCGCGCGCTGCGCTTCCCATGCTTCTCGCGCGTGGCGCGGCATGGGTAGGCGTGCGTGACGTGGGCGGCATGCGTGGGGCTAAGCTCTGCATGCATGCGTCACGTCGTAGTAAAGGGGGCGGTTCGCGCCTTCCCCATAAACGGAGGGAGGCGTGGAGGCGCGACCCATTTACTGAACGGGGCCGAGGCGTGGTCTTCAAGGCGTCCACTCCCCACGATCACGGGGTGGGGAGAGGTCGCCTCACCCGTCGCCTCGGTCCTGCACGCCTGCCACGTGGCTCTCATGCGCTTGGGGTGGCGAACGGTGGAGGCGGGAAACCGGGCCGCCGCGGGCTTGGGCGGCGGGTCAGCCCCAGTTCCCTGCGCCTTCCACGTCTTGATTGGCTGAGCGGGGCGGCCGAGCCCCCACCCCGTTCCTCTATAAAGAGCAGGAGGGGGGATGGCGTCTCGCATTCTTTTCATCTCCTCCTTCCTTCAGCTTCTGCTCCCCCCTTCCATCCGCCATGGAGAGAGGGAATCCTGGTCCTTCAACAGAGGCGGCGAGGGTCGCCGCTCGACAACGCGTCCCTCCTTCTCCTGCACCTGCGGTGGCAGAGCCAGCCGCGAGGGGAAGGGGGAGGGGGCGAGGCCGTGGGCGAGGTCGAGGCACTCAGAAGTCGACTTTGACGATCCGACTACGAACGTGCGAGGACGTCGCGCCTTAGCAATCGCTAAACCAACTCCGAGAGGTTATTGACCACGCCGGAGCACGATCAACCTGACCACGAGGGTCTGATTCCTGCGAGCAAACTAAGAACAAGCAAGAATCTGAGATTGCAATCTGGATATTGCGAATATAAGATGAAAGTTTTATTGATCCAGGTGGAGTTCTGTGACGCCTTTGTCTGGTCGTTGAACACAAACGAAGTACGCGAAGTTGCAGCTATGGCGAACTTTAATCTAAACAAAACCCAAAGTCTAAACGGTGCCCTAAGGGCTGTATATATGGAGGAAGAGAGGGGGAATTTCGTGGCCCTTGGTGGAGGGGTCCGAAATCAACCCTATCTCTTGTTTCTCCACACATACGGACTCTAGAAATAGCCTATACTTATGTATTTCGAAATTACATGGGCCTGGCCCAATAAAAAGGTGACGCAGCACCTATAATAGCCTCTGGACGAAATTTATGAAGTGCCATCTTGTATATTTCGTCCAAGGCTTCATGCACTCGTTATGGTGGCTTCAAAGACCTGAAATCATCACTTGTAACTCTGTTCTTGTTCCCCTTGCGCATGCCATCATCTCCATGCTTGTTCTTGCTCCAATGTTCATCCTTCTCCAAGCTAGGCCCTTCATTTGTAAGCAAAACAAATGTATCCAATTTAGGCAGCGTCATATTCTCATGAACATTAGAATCATTACCAAGAAACGAAAGTACCTGGTAATTTAGTTGGCGTGCGCGAGCTCTAGGAATTGGTCCAGTATGTATAGCAGCAGGGGCTGTGGGTGTAACAATGGTATTGATGTCCTCATCATCCTCCCCTTCTTGAAATGAAGTCGTCCTCGACGGAAGTTCATCTTCCTCACCCAAATAAGGCTTCAAATCTGCAATGTTAAAAGTGGGACTAACCCCAAAATCTGCAGGCAGCTCAAGTTTATATGCATTATCATTTATTTTCTCTAACACCTTAAAGGGACCATCAGCACGTGGCATTAGCTTTGATTTGTGTAAATCAGGAAATCTATCCTTACGCAAATGTAACCAAACAAGATCTCCAGGTGCAAACACAACATGTTTTCTACCCTTATCTCCAGCAAGTTTATATTTAGCATTCATACGCTCAATGTTTTCCTTAGTTAACTCATGCATTTTTAAAATCAATTCAGCACATTGTTTAGCATCAAAATTAACCTTCTCCGAAGATGGAAGAGGCAACAAATCAATAGGTGCACGAGGTAGGAAACCATACACAACTTCAAAAGGGCACATCTTAGTAGTAGAATGCAATGAACGATTATAAGCAAATTCAATATGAGGCAAGCATTCCTCCCACATTTTCTTATTATTCTTCAAAACAGCCCTAAGCATAGTAGACAACGTTCTATTGACTACTTCAGTTTGTCCATCAGTTTGGGGGTGACAAGTAGTACTAAAAAGTAGTTTAGTCCCCAACTTAGCCCATAAACATCTCCAAAAGTGGCTAAGAAATTTAGTATCACGATCTGAAACAATAGTATTTGGCACACCATGCAAGCGAATAATTTCACGAAAGAACAAATCAGCAACTTTAATAGCATCATCGCTTTTATGACATGGTATAAAGTGTGCCATTTTCGAGAATCTATCCACGACAACAAATATGCTATCCCTCCCCTTCTTTGTTCGAGGTAAACCTAAAACAAAGTCCATAGATATATCCTCCCAAGGAACACTAGGTACAGGCAAAGGCATATATAAACCATGAGGATTGAGTCGTGACTTAGCTTTTTGACATGTAGTGCAGCGAGCAATAAAATGCTCAACATCCCATCTCATCTTTGGCCAAAAGAAATGTGTAGCAAGTACGTCCTCCGTCTTCTTCATGCCAAAGTGTCCCATTAATCCTCCTCCATGCGCCTCCTGCAACAACAAAAGACGAACGGAGCTAGCTGGAATGCATAGCTTGTTAGCACGAAACACAAATCCATCGTTAACGACGAACTTGTTCCACATTCTTCCTTCTTTACAATTCTGCATTACATCTTTAAAATCAGCATCATGCACATATTGATCTTTGATGGTCTCCAAACCAAATATTTTGAAGTCAAGTTGTGAAAGCATAGTATAGCGGCGAGACAATGCATCAGCAATAACATTTTCTTTTCCCTTCTTGTGTTTAATGACATAAGGAAAAGTTTCAATGAATTCAACCCATTTGGCATGTCTATGATTCAGATTAGCTTGACCTTTAAAATGTTTCAAAGATTCATGATCAGAATGTATAACAAATTCTTTGGGCCATAAATAATGTTGCCATGTTTCTAAAGTCCGAACAAGAGCATATAATTCTTTATCATAAGTAGAATAATTCAGACTAGGCCCACTCAATTTTTCAGAAAAGTATGCAACAGGTTTGCCATCTTGTAATAACACACCGCCTAATCCAATTCCACTAGCATCGCATTCAAGCTCAAAAGTCTTATTAAAATCAGGAAGTTGGAGTAAAGGAGCATGTGTCAACTTATCTTTCAATACGGAGAAGGCTTCTTCCTGTGCGGTACCCCAAAGAAAAGGCACATCTTTCTTTGTAAGCTCATTGAGAGGTGCAGCAATTGTGCTGAAATCTCTCACAAAATGCCTATAGAATCCAGCGAGGCCAAGAAAACTCCTCACTTGTGTGACCGTTTTGGGCTGCGGCCAACTCTCAATAGCTTCAATCTTGGCTTTATCAACTTCAATTCCCTGTGGAGTAACAACATAGCCAAGGTGCAAAAGGTGCACTTCCCAAGGTTACCAAACAAACGTGCATCACGTAGAGCAATAAAAACATCACGTAAATGTTCCAAATGTTCTTCCAAAGATCTGCTATAAATCAATATGTCATCAAAGTAAACTACCACAAATCGTCCAATGAAAGCACGTAAAACTTCGTTCATTAATCTCATGAAAGTACTAGGTGCATTAGTTAACCCAAAAGGCATGACTAACCACTCATATAATCCAAACTTAGTTTTAAATGCTGTTTTCCATTCATCTCCCAATTTCATACGAATTTGATGGTATCCACTATGCAAATCAACTTTGGAGAATATTGTAGAGCCACTCAATTCATCAAGCATATCATCGAGCCTAGGAATAGGATGACGATAACGAATAGTAATATTATTAATGCCTCTACAATCAACACACATACGTGATGTACCATCCTTTTTCGGCCCTAGAATAATAGGAACAGCACAAGGACTAAGGGATTCGCGTATATAACCTTTGTCGAGAAGCTCTTGTACTTGACGCATAATCTCCTTCGTCTCCTCTGGATTGGTACGATATGGTGCACGGTTTGGCAGTGAAGCACCGGGAATTAAGTCAATCTGATGCTCAATCCCTCGAATAGGCGGTAATCCCGGTGGCACGTCTTGTGGAAAGACGTCAGCGAACTCCTGCAAAATGTTAGTGACAGCAGGAGGCAAAGAGGAAGGCACGTCCTCGAATGAAAATAATGCCTCTTTGCACACAAAATCATAGCAAACAGATTTGCTGAAATCTAGCTCATCAATATCAGATTTGGTGGCAAATAAACATGCACTTTTCAATTTAATTTCAGAAGCAACACTAGATGGTTTATTATTAGGCTTCATTTGTTGCTCAAATTCTTTTGCCACAATCTGATTTTCACTCTTATTCTTCTCCTGTTTTGCTTTATTAGCTCTATTAATATCATCTTTCAAAATGGAATCAGGAGTCATAGGAAGCAAAGTAATATTTTTATCCTTATGAACAAGAGTATAGTGATTGTTTCTACCGTGGTGTACAGAGTTTTTATCAAATTTCCATGGTCTACCAAGTAATAAGGAACATGCTTGCATAGGTACCACATCACAATCAACATAATCAGCATATGTAGAGATACTAAAATGCACACGAACAGTACATGTTACCTTAACCTTGCCGCTGTTGTTGAACCATTGGATGTAGTAAGGATGTGGATGTGGTCTTGTGGTGAGAGAAAGCTTCTCCACCATCTCCATGCTAGCCAAGTTGTTGTAGCTCCCTCCGTCTATTATGACGCGCACTGAACGTTCCTTCACAACTCCCTTGGTATGGAACAAATTGTGCCTCTGATTTTGCTCAGCTTGAGTGACCTGCACACTCAAAACACGTTGAGCAACTAAACATTCATACCTGTCAGCGTCTTCAGGAGCCATGTATTGCGTCTCAGGATCAGAATCATCTCCACCATGTTCTTCACGTGTAGTAAGAGCCAAAGTCTCCTCATCATAGTCACTAGCGGACTCATATCCACCATCTGCGGTAGCAATCATCACACGA
The DNA here is from genome assembly GCF_018294505.1 of Triticum aestivum. Taxonomy (NCBI): domain Eukaryota; kingdom Viridiplantae; phylum Streptophyta; class Magnoliopsida; order Poales; family Poaceae; genus Triticum; species Triticum aestivum. Next base: position 326,753,925 of record NC_057803.1, on the reverse strand, counting down.
GGAGATTTGCATTCTCTCACATAATGACCTCCTCCCTTACAACGACGACAAATAATATCACTTGTGTGCCCTGTTGATGCCATGGAAGAAGAAGAACTCTGTGCAGGCCCAGCATGTGCGCTCTTGGCAGATAATGGTGGTTGTGCCTGTTTTCTTGTATCACGACTGGAGGAGGCACCTGATTGAGGTGCTGGTGCAGTTGAAGTAGAAGATGCACGCGGTGTCCATGATGAAGGTCGGCCTGCAGAAAAGTTAGATCGCGCCAATGCTTGTCGATCCTGCACTTCACGTTCAGCTTTACAAGCAAGATGGAATAAACGAGTGATATTAGTATACTCCTTATAGTCTAGAATGGTCTGAATCTCTCTATTTAATCCACCCAGAAAACGTGCAAGCATAGCTTCATTCTCCTCAACAATACCACATCTAATCATGCCAGTTTGTAATTCCTGATAATATTCTTCTACAGAATTTTTCCCTTGTCTTAAACGCTGCAATTTTTGAAGCAATTCACGTTGATAATATGGTGGAACCCAACGCGTATGCATAGCAGTTTTCAAAGCAGCCCAAGTAGTTGGAATAGGATATAATCTACAATGTTCAGACCACCATACACATGCAAAACTAGTGAAAGCACAAACAGCAGCAGCAACCCGTCTCTCCTCGGGATATTGTAAACATGTAAAACGTTGTTCAGTTTCTAACTCCCAAGTAAGATATATATCAGGAACATATCTACCCTCAAATGGTGGAATATTCAATTTCAGTTTAGGAATATGCACATCATCTCGTACCTGAGGTGGTGGTGCAGGCCTACCATTACGAATATATACCTGAGGTCGACCTGCTGGTGGTGGTGCTGGTGGGTGCACGTAGTTCTGATTTTGATCAACCTCATCCCCATAATCGCCCGCATACTCATCATCCTCCTGGGTACCAGTAGCAGCAGTAGCAGGAGCCAAAGAAGCATCAATAACAGGAACAGCAGCACCAGAAGTTTGGCCATCCTCAATAGGAACACGCTTCGCTCGTCCATACTGATTCGGAAGGATGCGTTGTTGTTGGTGTTGCAGAGGTGCGATAGGTGCAGCCGGCGGTGGTGGTGGTAAACGCGCGAGCAATTCATTAAAGTTGCTATCAAGCTTTGTTTCGAATGTCTTCTCCATGCCATCTATCTTCTCCATGGCCTCGTCAAATCTGTTTAGCACATCTTGCACCTGTCCACTCATCATTTGCTGAAACTTATCATGTAGCTGTTTGTTCGTCAGGTTCTCCCAATCAGTCTCATCGGCTTGTGATCCTACCATGGTTAGCAGCAAATAGAAACACACAAGAATATGATCCTACAGACTACTAAGAAGTGGTGGTGGTGTATCACAAACCCGTCAAGCAAAACTCAAATTCTTACCAGTTCTTACCCAGCAGCAGGCGGTGATCGGCAACCGTTGTAGTCAAAACTCTCAAAGCTTGGATAGAGCGATTACCAGGGAGAGTCAAACGCACGACGTAGATGTATGTGGAGTTGGGAAGGCTTATAATATGGGAGCAAAAAGGGTCAGCAATAATCAATTCAGAGATGCAAAGTTGAATAAATGATCAACGACGGTACTGTGCTGGTCCTAGGCTAGACCGTGCTAGAGACGCGAGCCTAGAACACTAACAAAATCACGGCGCTGCACGTAAACAAGGAAAAAGCACACTCTGGAATTTTTTTTCGCTCTTTTTTTTGCGCTCTTTTTTTTGCGCTGCTTTTTTTTGTGAAAAATCACTATAATGGCGAGTGTCTCAAAACTCTTCCTAGGTCAAACTGACAGGATGGGCACGAAATTTTTTCGACCAAATTTTTTTTTTCGTTTTTTTGACTGCCCGGACCCAAAAACTGGAAACGGGTCAAAAAAAACTTCCTATAATGGCACCTGTCTCAAAACACTCAGAAACACCTAAAAATAGGATAGCTAGAAATTTTTTCGAAAAATGCGTTTTCGAAATTTTTTTGGCCTAAACGGAGGGTGGTTTTCGGACTCTTTTTTTTTCCGAAACCTACTCCGGCAAGGAAACACGAATCGGAATCTAGATGGATCTCAAAAACAGACCTAATATGCAAGGAACTCGGATTGGTGGTGGATATATGGTGGTGGTATATGGCAGCGGTGGTGGTATATGGCAGCGGTGGTAATATATGGATATGGATCGGTGGTGGTATATGGATACGGATTGGTGGTGGTATATGGATATGGATTCGGAGCGGTGGCGGTAGGTGACAGGGGCGATGATGATGGTGCGGTGGCGGCGTGACAACTTATGACCAGAACTCGAAACTCTAAAAGACTAACGCTAAGACCAGCAACTAGACACGACGATGCAACCGCAAATTCAACAAAGCAAAACCCTAAAAAGATTATGCAAAGGCTCAGATTGGTTCGGATATGATGAACTAACCCTATTTTTTTGGCTTTTTCATGGACTATAGGTATGAAGAACAAACTCGATCTAAACTATGAAAACTGCAAAATCTCACCGAGCAACCTGGAAATCTGATACCACTTGATAGAGGCGGAGGTGTCCCGTCTTTCGATGAGATGATGGATTTTCGCTTTGGTGGAAGTCGACTTTGACGATCCGACTACGAACGTGCGAGGACGTCGCGCCTTAGCAATCGCTAAACCAACTCCGAGAGGTTATTGACCACGCCGGAGCACGATCAACCTGGCCACGAGGGTCTTATTCCTGCGAGCAAACGAAGAACAAGCAAGAATCTGAGATTGCAATCTGGATATTGCGAATATAAGATGAAAGCTTTATTGATCAAGGTGGGGTTCTGTGACGCCTTTGTCTGGTCGTTGAACACAAACGAAGTACGCGAAGTTGCAGCTATGGCGAACTTTAATCTAAACAAAACCCAAAGTCTAAACGGTGCCCTAAGGGCTATATATATGGAGGAAGAGAGGGGGAATTTCGTGGCCCTTGGTGGAGGGGTCCGAAATCAACCCTATCTCTTGTTTCTCCACACATACGGGCTCTAGAAATAGCCTATACTTATGTATTTCGAAATTACATGGGCCTGGCCCAATAAAAAGGTGACGCAGCACCTATAATAGCCTCTGGACGAAATTTATGAAGTGACATCTTGTATATTTCGTCCAAGGCTTCATGCACTCGTTATGGTGGCTTCAAAGACCTGAAATCATCACTTGTAACTCTGTTCTTGTTCCCCTTGCGCATGCCATCATCTCCATGCTTGTTCTTGCTCCAATGTTCATCCTTCTCCAAGCTAGGCCCTTCATTTGTAAGCAAAACAAATGTATCCAATTTAGGCAGCATCATATTCTCATGAACATTAGAATCATTACCAAGAAACGAAAGTACCTGGTAATTTAGTTGGTGTGCGCGAGCTCTAGTAATTGGTCCAGTATGTATAGCAGCAGGGGCTGTGTGATAGAGGCGGGGGTGTCCCGATCTTTCGATGAGATGATAACTATCGATTTGGTGAAGATGACTTTGACGATCCGACTACAAACGTGCACGACGTTGCGCCTTAGCAATCGCTAAACCAACTCCGAAAGGTTATTGACCACGCTGGAGCACAATCAACCTGACCACGAAGGTCTATTCCTGCAAGCAATCGAAGAACAAGCAAGAATATGATAAAAGCAATCTGAATATTGCGAGTATATATGAAGTATTGATAAAGGTGGGGATCCGGAAGCGGTCTTGGTCTGGTCGTTGGACACAAACGAAGTACACGAAGTTGCAATGGCTAACTTTTAACTAAACAAATCCCAAGGAAAAGCTACTAGATGGATCTACTTATATAGGAGCAAGGGGTGGCGGCCAAGGAGGTGGGAGGACGTCCCAAGGCAGCCTAAAACTAAATCTAGGTCGTACAAGGCCAATGGGCCCAAGTGGAGGTGATGTAACACCTTTGGACTTGTAGTTTGACTCGGATTCTGCTGCAGCATCAGATTGTTTCGTCCACAACTCAACGCTCCGGACGAATTTGAAGGTGATTCCAATTGGGTTGGAAAGTGCACGAAATCTAGTTTCCAACAAAAAAAAAATCACCCAATTCGGAGTCCGTATGAAAAACTTGTGTGCGTTTTGAGTCAGGTATGTCTGTGCAGTCCGAATCTGAATCCAGAACGTGAGAGACTCGGACTCTATCTTCTCTTGGGCCAAAAGTGACGTGAGAGAACTTTTTGGACAGCAAATAAACATCTCTTTCTTCCTTATCTTCATATGTGGATTGTACAAATGTCCCATACACCTGCAATTAGACAAAACACAAGTGTGTGAAGTATTTTTGTTCTGGATAACATAAATAGATTATTGAATAGTTTGCACTAGAAATTACCTGACAAATATGCATATATGCAATATTTTTGGTCATATCCAAGGTAGTCATATCCTCATCATCCTCCCCTTCTTGAAAATAAAGCCGTCCTCGGCGTTGCTTAATCTGAAATGTGGCTAACAAAAGAGACAAGGTGTACATGTTGTATATGTATATGTCATCCATTTTTACTTCCCTTGATTTTTGCATATATGACACATGAATAGATGAGTAACTTGCATAGTTCATAAAATCTAAAGCCAAAAAATTAGCACAAGAAGTAGAAGGCATGAAAATATTGCAACTCAGTTTGCACATATAAGTGAAGCTCTTATTCATTTCAAAAGATTGACAATGTTCATCATTAAACCATCCCAACATTGGTGAATAAACCTTACTTGCATCAAATTTACATGCTACAACATGCTTAAATAAGCAAACATGCAATAAGTCATTCAACACAGAATCATCACCAAGATTAGAGGTCATATCAAAATGATTAAACATTGGTTCTTTTGCATCAATAGTTAATTCAATGGGTGCACTCAAAATTGTTGGTATTTCAGTTGTTTGATCACATGGCAAAGTCAAATTATCAACGTAGTCCTCTAAAATAGGTGGTGTGATCAAAGTAGTGGGTAGCTCATCAGATGGTGCATTCAAATTGGCAAGGCATTCATCATTCTCATGTAGAGATGGAAGATCAGTACCTTTGTCATTACCTCTTATGATCAACTCAGATGATGTAGCCACTCTCGGGGGCGATGTGTCACATGGTGGAGGTGATGTAGTCCTGACAACAACGGATGTGGTTGTCATAGTATGCCTAGTAGTTGAAGGAACAATCATATCAACTCTTGGAATGTGCACCGTGCGCTTGTTCTCCTCGTGGCCAACACGTCGTTTTATTTCCTGTTCAGCTTTGCAAGCAAGATGAAACAAATGGTCCATAGGATAACACTCTTCATGAATTAGTATCTCTTGAATATCACGGTTTAATCCTCCCCAAAATCTATCCATAAAATCATCTTCACTTTCTTCTAAAGAGGAATGCAACAAGGTAGTTTGTAAATCATCATAATATTTTGTTACAGTTTCACTACCTTGTTCTAAGTGTTGCAACTTCTTAATCATGTCACGAGTATAATAAGCAGGGACAAAAGTATGTCGCATGGCAAGTTTCAAATCATCCCAAGTAGTAGGTATATAATCAGGGTGTAACCGACAATATTCACTCCACCAAACCAAAGCATAACCAGTGAAAGAACCAACCGCAACCTTAACCTTTTTATGTTCATTGAAATTATGGGAAGCAAATATATTTTTTATGTCGAACTCCCATTCAATATATAAAGCAGGTTTAAAACGGCCATTAAATGGTGGTATAGATACATTAACCTGATCATGTGCATTTGGCTGTTTGTGCACCTCTCGTGACGGTTGTGGTATTTGCAAAGGTGGTGGCACGTCTCCCGCGATCGACAAAGCCCATGAATTGACTCTGGATCCTGTCATGATTAGTAGAACAAGAAACAAAACCCAAAAATAATGTTCCTATAACTACTAGGATGTGGTGGTAAAACGCTCACAGTAAAGCAAATATCAATGTCTTACAAGTTCTTACCATGCAGCAGGCGGTGATCGGCAACCAGTGGTGTCAAGTAACTCCGAATATTGAGTAAAGCGATTGCCAGGGGAGCGTACGTATACACGGTGTAGAAATATGTGGAGCTGGGTTGGCTATATATGGTAGCAAAAGATTAGCAATAATCAATTCAAAGATGCAATGTTGAATAAACGCTCAACGACGGTACTGTGCTGGTCCTAGGCTAGACCGTACTAGAGACGCGAGCCTAGAACACTAATGAGGTCACGGTGTAGCACAACTAGCATCAATGAAGGATACTAAGTAGCTCTTGACAGCAAGATATAAGTGAATATCACAACGGCAGTGAAGATAATGATGAAAAACAACTGCCAAGCAGGATATACAACAACTCTCTCTCCAACTTTCCTCTTGAAAAGTTTAAGACAATTTTCTGATAATTTCTTTCAAAGAATGCTATTAACTCAAGCTTTCCAATGAGAAAAAAGAATCACTCAATTCCGAGTTGATATGCGGAGTCAAAGAATTCTAAAACTGGCCTGAAAAATTGGAACAAGCTGTGTTCATGAACTTCGGAGGGCAAAAAGACCTATTTAGAAGCCGATTTTGAGGTGTCAAATATTGAACTAGCTTCTGCAACTATTTAGATGCGGCTCGTCGCTAGCTTCAATTTGAGTACTCACGGAGCCAAAACGGACTTCGTATGAGGAAGATACACCTGTTTTACTGAACAGTGCGCAAAACAGATTCCAATCCGAATTCAGGTACGAGATTGATTCTAGATAGATCCAATTTTTTTTCTTCTCTCTTTTTTTTTCTCACGCTTTTTTTTCCTTTTTCTTCTCCCTCTTTTTCTTTTTTTTCTTTCCTTTTTTCTCTCTTTTTTTTTTCTTTATCTTCTTTTTCTCCCTCTTCCCAAGACAAACTAGATAAGATGCAGATTCGATCAGGCGAAGATGTGAGTGACCTCAACTATGATTATGACAATAAACAGTGCGTAGCACGTGGTGGAAATTGGTGGATTGGATGGTGGACAGCGGATGGGATAACGATGCAGCGGCTGCGTGACTAATATGAACAGAACTCGAAACTCTAAAGGAACTAGACACTAAGACCAGCAACTCGACACGACGATGCAACCGATAATTCAACTATGCAAGCAATGAAAAGAAAATTGCAAAGGCTCAGACTGGCTTGGACCAAGGATGAATAGATCTAACTCTTTTTTGTGGCTTTTTCTTGGATAATAGGTAAGAAAATAAATCTAATCTAGGAAAACTGGAAATTCTCACCGAGCAACCTGAAAACTGATACCACTTGATAGAGGCGGGGGTGTCCCGATCTTTCGATGAGATGATAACTATCGATTTGGTGAAGATGACTTTGACGATCCGACTACAAACGTGCACGACGTTGCGCCTTAGCAATCGCTAAACCAACTCCGAAAGGTTATTGACCACGGTGGAGCACAATCAACCTGACCACGAAGGTCTATTCCTGCAAGCAATCGAAGAACAAGCAAGAATATGATAAAAGCAATCTGAATATTGCGAGTATATATGAAGTATTGATAAAGGTGGGGATCCGGAAGCGGTCTTGGTCTGGTCGTTGGACACAAACGAAGTACACGAAGTTGCAATGGCTAACTTTTAACTAAACAAATCCCAAGGAAAAGCTACTAGATGGATCTACTTATATAGGAGCAAGGGGTGGCGGCCAAGGAGGTGGGAGGACGTCCCAAGGCAGCCTAAAACTAAATCTAGGTCGTACAAGGCCAATGGGCCCAAGTGGAGGTGATGTAACACCTTTGGACTTGTAGTTTGACTCGGATTCTGCTGCAGCATCAGATTGTTTCGTCCACAACTCAACGCTCCGGACGAATTTGAAGGTGATTCCAATTGGGTTGGAAAGTGCACGAAATCTAGTTTCCAACAAAAAAAGAATCACCCAATTCAGAGTCCGTATGAAAAACTTGTGTGCATTTTGAGTCAGGTATGTCTGTGCAGTCCGAATCTGAATCCAGAACGTGAGAGACTTGGACTCTATCTTCTCTTGGGACAAAAGTGACGTGAGAGAACTTTTTGGACAGCAAATAAACATCTCTTTCTTCCTTATCTTCATATGTGGATTGTACAAATGTCCCATACACCTGCAATGAGACAAAACACAAAAGTGTGTGAAGTATTTTTGTTCTGGATAACACAAATAGATTATTGAATAGTTTGCACTAGAAATCACCTGACAAATATGCATATATGCAATCTTTTTGGTCATATCCAAGGTAGTCATGTCCTCATCACTGTGGGTGTAACAATGGTATTGATGTCCTCATCAGAACGATAGCCACCATCTCATCGAAACATCGGGACACCTTAGCCTCTATCAAGTGGTATCAGATTTCCAGGTTGCTCGGTGAGATTTTACAGTTTTTCGTAGATTAGATCGAGTCTGTTCTTCATACCTACAGTCCACGAAAATGCCACACAAAAAAATTAGGGTTAGTTCATCATATCCGAACCAATCTGAGCCTTTGCATAATCTTTTTAGGGTTTTTGCTTTGTTGAATTTGCGGTTGCATCATCGTGTCAAGTTGCTGGTCTTAGAGTCTAGTCTTTTAGAGTTTCGAGTTCTGGTCATAAGTTGTCACGCCGCCGCCGCACCATCATCATCGCCCATCTACCACTTTTGCTTATCCGCCACCGCTCTGAATCCATATCCATATACCACCACCAATCCGTATCCATATACCACCACCAATCTCTATCCATATACCACCACCGCTACCATATACCACCACCGCTGCCATATACCACAACCATATATCCACCACCAATCCGAGTTCTTCTCATATTAGGTTTCTTCTTGAGATCAATCTAAATTCCGATTCGTGTTTCCTTGTCTGCGTAGGTCTCGGGAAAAAAAAGAGTCTGGAGACCTCTGGGCAGTTTTTAGGCCAAAATTTTCACGGGAAAAATGTTTTTCCCTATCCTATTTTTAGGCTTTTCTGAGTCTTTTGAGCCACGTGCCATCATAGTGATTTTTTGTCGCACTTTTTCGTCGTCGCTGCCCTGATTTCCGAGAAAAAAGTGAAAAAAAAAATTCGTGCCCATCCTATCAGTTTGACGAGGGAAGAGTTTTGAGACACTCGCCATTATAGTGATTTTTCGCAAAAAAAAAGAGGAGCGCAAAAAAAGGAGCGCAAAAAAAGGAGCGCAAAAAAAGAGCGAAAAAAAAGAGAGTTCCAGAGTGTGCTTTTCCCTTATTTACGTACAGCGCCGTGATTTTGTTAGTGTTCTAGGCTCGCGTCTGTAGCACGGTCTAGCCTAGGACCAGCACAGTACCGTCGTTGAGCGTTTATTCAACTTTGCATCTCTGAATTGATTATTGCTGACCCTTTTTGCTACCATACTATAAGCCTTCCCAGCTCCACATACATCTACGTCGTGCGTTTGACTCTCCCTGGCAATCGCTCTATCCAAGCTTTTGAGAGTTTTGACTACAACGGTTGCCGATCACCGCCTGCTGCTGGGTAAGAACTGGTAAGAATTTGAGATTTGCTTGACGGATTTGTGACACCCGCCACCACCACCACTTGTTAGTAGTCTGTAGGATCATATTCTTGTGTGTTTCTATTGCTGCTAACCATGCCAGGATCACAAGCCGACGAGACTGACTGGGAGAACTTGACGAACAAGGAGCTTCATGATACGTTTCAGCAAATGATGAGTGGACAGGTGCAAGATGTGATAAACAGATTTGAAGAGGCCATGGAGAAGATAGATGGCATGGAGAAGATGTTTGAAACAAAGCTTGATAGCAACTTTAATGAATTGCTCGCGCGTTTACCACCACCACCGCCGGCTGCTCCTGCCGCACCTCTGCAACAACAGCAACAACACCGACTACCTCCACGTCGGGAAACAGCCCTCCGCCGAGCGAGCCGTGTCCCTCTTCAGTCAGGCCAAACTGCTGGTGCTGCTGTTGATACTTCTGTGGATCCTACTGCTGATGTGGAGGAGGATGATTATGTGGGAGATTATGAGGATGAGGTTGATCAAAATCAGAACTATGTGCCACCACCAGCACAGCAACCACCAGGTCGTCCACATGCAAATAATGGCAATGGTAGGGCTCACCCTCAGGTACGAGATCATGACCATCTCCCTGAACTAAAATTGAATATTCCACCATTTGAGGGTAGATATGTTCCTGATATATATCTTACTTGGGAGTTAGAAACTGAACAACGATTTACATGTTTACAATATCCCGAGGAGAGACGTGTTCCTGCTGCTGTTTGTGCTTTCACTAGTTTTGCATGTGTTTGGTGGTCTGAGCATTGTAGATTATATCCTATTCCGGCTACTTGGGCTGCTTTGAAAACTGCTATGCGTACTCGTTGGGTTCCACCATATTATCAACGTGAATTACTTCAAAAATTGCAGCGCTTAAGACAGGGAAAAATTCTGTAGAAGAATATTATCAGGAATTACAAACTGGCATGATTAGATGTGGTATTGTTGAGGAGAATGAAGCTATGCTTGCACGTTTTATGGGTGGATTAAATAGAGAGATTCAGACGATTCTAGAGTATAAGGAGTATACTAATATCACTTGTTTATTCCATCTTGCTTGTAAAGCTGAACGTGAAGTGCAGGATCGACAGGCATTGGCGCGGACTAACTTTTCTGCAGGTCGACCTTCATCATGGACACCACGTGCGTCATCTACTTCCACACGTTCTGCTATACCGGCGCCTCCGTCGGCTACCACCTCCAACCGTGATACAATAAAGGAGGCACAATCACCACTATCTGCCAAGAGCACACCTTCTAGGCCTGCAAAGAGCTCTTCTTCATCCATGGCATCAACAGGGCAAACACATGATATTATTTGTCGACATTGCAAGGGTGGAGGTCATTATGCGAGAGAATGCCCATCTAAGCGTGTGATGATTGTTACTGAGGATGGTGGGTATGAGTCCGCTAGTGACTATGATGAGGAGACTTTGGCTCTTATTACACGTGACGAACACGGTGGAGACGATTCTGATCATGAGACGCAATACATGGCTCCTGAAGATGCTGACAGGTATGAATGTTTAGTTGCTCAACGTGTTTTGAGTGTGTAGGTTACACAAGCTGAGGAAAATCAAAGGCATAATTTGTTTCATACAAAGGGAGTTGTGAAGGAACGTTCTGTTCGCGTGATCATAGATGGAGGGAGCTGCAATAACTTGCTAGCATGGAGATGGTCGAGAAGCTATCTCTCACCACAAGACCACATCCACATCCTTACTACATCCAATGGTTCAACAACAGCGGCAAGATTAAGGTAACACGTACTGTTCGTGTGCATTTTAGTATCTCTACATATGCTGATTATGTTGATTGTGATGTGGTACCTATGCAAGCATGTTCCTTATTACTTGGTAGACCATGGCAATTTGATAAAAATTCTGTACACCATGGTAGAAACAATCAGTATACTCTTGTTCATAACGATAAAAATATTACTTTGCTTCCTATGACTCCTGATTCCATTTTGAAAGATGATATTAGTAGAGCTAATAAAGCAAAACAGGAGACAAATAAGAGTGAAAATCAGATTGTGGCAAAAGAATTTGAGCACCAAATGAAGCCTAATAATAAATCATCTACTGTTGTTTCTAATATTAAATTGAAAAGTGCATGTTTACTTGCCACCAAATCTGATATTGATGAGCTAGATTTTAGCAAATCTGTTTGCTATGCTTTTGTGTGCAAAGAGGCATTATTTTCATTCGAGGACGTGCCTTCCTCTTTGCCCCCTGCTGTCACTAACATTTTGCAGGAGTTCGCTGACGTCTTTCCACAAGACGTGCCACCGGGATTACCACCTATTCGAGGGATTGAGCATCAAATTGACTTAATTCCTGGTGCTTCGCTACCCAACCGTGCACCATACCATACCAATCCAGAGGAGACGAAGGAGATTATGCGTCAAGTACAAGAACTACTCGACAAAGGTTATATACGTGAATCCCTTAGTCCTTGTGTTGTTCCTATCATTTTAGTGCTAAAAAAGGATGGTACGTCGCGTATGTGCGTTGATTGTAGAGGCATTAATAATATTACTATTCGTTATCGTCATCCTATTCCTAGGTTAGATGATATGCTTGATGAATTGAGTGGCTCTACAATATTCTCCAAAGTTGATTTGCGTAGTGGATACCATCAAATTCGTATGAAATTGGGAGATGAATGGAAAACAGCATTTAAAACTAAGTTTGGATTATATGAGTGGTTAGTCATGCCTTTTGGGTTAACTAATGCACCTAGTACTTTCATGAGGTTAATGAACGAAGTTTTACGTGCTTTCATTGGACGATTTGTGGTAGTTTACTTTGATGACATATTGATTTATAGCAAATCTTTGGAGGAACATTTACGTGCTGTTCGTGATGCACGTTTGTTTGGAAACCTTGGAAAGTGCACCTTTTGCACCGACCGAGTATCTTTTCTTCACTATGTTGTTACTCCACAGGGAATTGAAGTTGATAAAGCCAAGATTGAAGCTATTGAGAGTTGGCCGCAGCCCAAAATGGTCACACAAGTGAGGAGTTTCCTTGGCCTCGCTGGTTTCTATAGGCGTTTTGTGAGAGATTTCAGCACCATTGCTGCACCTCTCAACGAGCTTACAAAGAAGGATGTGCCTTTTGTTTGGGGTATTTCACAAGAAGAAGCCTTCACGGTATTGAAAGATAAGTTGACACATGCTCCTTTACTCCAACTTCCTAATTTCAATAAGACTTTTGAGCTTGAATGTGATGCTAGTGGAATTGGATTAGGAAGTGTGTTATTACAAGATGGAAAACCTGTTGCATACTTTTCTGAAAAATTGAGTGGGCCTAGTCTGAACTATTCTACTTATGATAAAGAATTATATGCTCTTGTTCGGACCTTAGAAACATGGCAACATTATTTATGGCCCAAGGAATTTGTTATACATTCTGATCATGAATCTTTGAAACACATTAAAAGTCAAGCAAAACTGAACCGTAGACATGCTAAATGGATTGAATTCATTGAGACTTTCCCTTATGTCATTAAACACAAGAAGGGTAAAGAAAATGTTATTGCTGATGCCTTGTCTCGTCGTTATACTATGCTTTCACAACTTGACTTTAAAATATTTGGTTTGGAGACCATCAAAGATCAATATGTTCATGATGCTGAATTTAAAGATGTATTGCAGAATTGTAAGGAAGGGAGAACTTGGAACAAGTTCGTTCTTAACGATGGATTTGTGTTTCGTGCTAACAAGCTATGCATTCCAGCTAGCTCCGTTCATCTTTTGTTGTTGCAGGAGGCGCATGGAGGAGGATTAATGGGACACTTTGGCGTCAAGAATACGGAGGATATACTTGCTACACATTTCTTTTGGCCAAAGATGAGACGGGATGTTGAGCGTTTTGTTGCTCGCTGCACTACATGTCAAAGAGCTAAGTCACGACTCAATCCTCATGGTTTATATATGCCTTTGCCTGTACCTAGTGTTCCTTGGGAGGATATATCTATGGACTTTGTTTTAGGTTTACCTCGAACAAAGAAGGGGAGGGATAGCATATTTGTTGTCGTGGATAGGTTCTCGAAAATGGCACACTTTATACCATGTCATAAAAGCGATGATGCTGTTAATGTTGCTGATTTGTTCTTTCATGAAATTATTCGCTTACATGGTGTGCCAAATACTATTGTTTCATATCGTGATACTAAATTTCTTAGCCACTTTTGGAGATGTTTATGGGCTAAGTTGGGGACCAAGCTGCTTTTTAGTACTACTTGTCACCCCCAAACTGATGGACAAACTGAAGTAGTCAATAGAACGTTGTCTACTATGCTTAGGGCTGTTTTGAAGAATAACAAGAAAATGTGGGAAGAATGCTTGCCTCATATTGAATTTGCTTATAATCGTTCATTGCATTCTACTACTAAGATGTGCCCTTTTGAAATTGTGTATGGTTTCCTACCTCGTGCACCTATTGATTTGTTGCCTCTTCCATCTTCAGAGAAGGTTAATTTTGATGCTAAAGAACGTTCTGAATTGATTTTAAAAATGCATGAGTTAACTAAGGAAAACATTGAGCGTATGAATGCTAAATATAAACTTGCTGGAGATAAGGGTAGAAAACATGTTGTGTTTGCGCCTGGAGATCTTGTTTGGTTACATTTGCGTAAAGATAGATTTCCTAATCTGCGCAAATCAAAGCTAATGCCACGTGCTGATGGTCCTTTTAAGGTGTTAGAGAAAATAAATGATAATGCATATAAACTTGAGCTACCTGTAGATTTTGGGGTTAGTCCCACTTTTAACATTGCAGATTTGAAGCCTTATTTGGGTGAGGAAGATGCGCTTCCGTCGAGGACGACTTCTTTTCAAGAAGGGGAGGATGATGAGGACATCAATACCATTGTTACAACCACAGCCCCTACTGTTACATATACTGGACCAATTACTAGAGCTCGCGCACGCCAATTAAATTACCAGTTACTTTCGTTTCTTGGTAATGATTCTAATGTTCATGAGATTATGATGCTGCCTAAATTGGATACATTTGTTTTGCTTACAAATGAAGGGCCTAGCTTGGAGAAGGATGAACATTGGAGCAAGAACACACATGGAGTTGATGGCATGCGCAAGGGGATCAAGAACGGAGTTACAAGTGATGATTTCAGGACTTTGAAGCCGCCATAAGGAGTGCATGAAGCCTTGGACGAAATATACAAGATGCCACTTCATAATATTCGTCCATAGGCTATTCTAGGTGCTGCGTCACCTTATTAATGGGCCAGGCCCATGTAATTTCGAAATACTTAAGTATAGGCTATTTTTAGAGTCCGTATGTGTGGGGAAACAAGAGTTAGGGTTGGTTTCGGACCCCACCCTGAAGGGCCACGAAATTCCCCCCTCTTCCTCCATATATACAGCCCTTAGGGCATCGTTTAGACTTTGGGTTTTGTTTAGATTAAAAGTTCGCCATAGCTGCAACTTCGCGTACTTCGTTTGTGTCCAACGACCAGACCAAGACGTCATAGAACCCCACCTTGATCAATAAAGCTTTCATCTTATATTCGCAATATCCCGATTGCAATCTCAGTTTCTTGCTTGTTCTTCGTTTGTTCGCAGGAAACAGACCCTCGTGGTCAGGTTGATCGTGCTCCGGCGTGGTCAATAACCCTCGGAAGTTGGTTTAGCGATTGCTAAGGCGCGACGTCTCGCACGTTCGTAGTCGGATTGTCAAGGTCGACTCCCACAGAAAACGATAGCCACCATCTCATCGAAACATCGGGACACCTTAGCCTCTATCATGAGCAACGGAAGCGAAACAGACTTTGCTGCCGAGGTCTTGGATATATTGCATGAAGGTGCGGCTTGTGAACTGTGTGCCGTTGTCGGTGATGACCCTGTTGGGTACACCAAAACGGCACACTAGTCCCTTGAAGAACTTGACGGCTGACTGAGCTGTGACCTTCCTCACTGCCTCCACCTCCGGCCACTTTGTGAACTTGTCGATTGCAACGTACAAGTACTCAAAGCCCCCAACAGCGCGGGGGAAAGGGCCCAGTATGTCGAGCCCCCAGACCGAGAAGGGCCGGGAGAGAGGAATGGTTTGAAGGGCTTGAGCTGGCTGATGAAGCTTCTTTGAATGGAACTGACACGCTTCACACCTGGTGACTAGTGTCGTCGCATCCTGGAGGGCGGTGGGCCAGAAGAAGCCTTGCCTAAATGCCTTGCCGGCAAGGGCCCTTGACCCGATGTGGGATCCACATATGCCTTCGTGTATCTCCGCCAACAGCTCCAATCCTTCCTCCCGAGGGATACACTTCAATTTCACACCGTTCGGCCTCTTTCTATACAGGACGTCATCGACAAACAGGTACATGCTAGAGCGACGGGCTACTTTTTCCGCTTCTTCCTGCTCTTCAGGAAGTTCCCCTGTTTGGAGGAATCGGGCGGTATGCTGTGCCCATGCTAGAGCCTGGGGCTCGACGGCGAGGACTAAAGGCATTTCCTCCGCTATAGGAGCGGCTGATGAGGACATCAATACAATTGTTACACCCACAGCCCCTGCTGCTATAAATACTGGACCAATTACTAGAGCTTGCGCACGCCAACTAAATTACCAGGTACTTTCGTTTCTTGGTAATGATTCTAATGTTCATGAGAATATGATGCTGCCTAAATTGGATACATTTGTTTTGCTTACAAATGAAGGGCCTAGCTTGGAGAAGGATGAACATTGGATTAAGAACAAACATGGAGATGATGGCATGCGCAAGGGGAACAAGAACAGAGTTACAAGTGATGATTTCAGGACTTTGAAGCCACCATAATGGGTGCATGAAGCCTTGGACGAAATATACAAGATGCCACTTCATAAATTTCGTCCCGAGGCTATTATAGGTGCTGCGTCACCTTATTATTGGGCCAGGCCCATGTAATTTCGAAATACATAAGTATAGGCTATTTTTAGAGTCCGTATGTGTGGGGAAACAAGAGATAGGGTTGATTTCGGACCCCTCCACCAAGGGTCACGAAATTCCCCCTCTTCCTCCATATATACAGCCCTTAGGGCATCGTTTAGACTTTGGGTTTTGTTTAGATTAAAAGTTCGCCATAGCTGCAACTTCGCGTACTTTGTTTGTGTTCAACGACCAGACAAAGGCGTCACAGAACCCCACCTTGATCAATAAAGCTTTCATCTTATATTCGCAATATCCAGATTGCAATCTCAGTTTCTTGCTTGTTCTTCATTTGCTCGCAGGAAACAGAACCTCGTGGTCAGGTTGATCGTGCTCCGGCGTGGTCAATAACCTCTCGGAGTTGGTTTAGCGATTGCTAAGGCACGACATCCTCGCACGTTCGTAGTCGGATCGTCAAAGTCGACTGTCACCAAAGCGATATCCATCATCTCATCGAAAGACGGGACACCTTTGCCTCTATCAGCGGCTGTCTCGACGGCAAGAGCTTGACGCTCTGCCGGAGCTAGCCGTCCCGTGGCGGGCTCAGTGTCCTCGGCAACATCCTTGCCGGCGGCTCCGGGGAGCTCAGCGGGAAAGTACTTGTCGGGTCCTGATTTCCTCCTCTTGTTCTGCTCTATTGATGGATCAACGGATGGTTGAGTTAGCTGGAGCACAAAGGTACCTGGTTCCACAGGCAGCTTGAGGGCAGCGCGTTTTGACATGTAATCGGCGATATCGTTCTCCGCTCGGCGAACGTATTCAGCCTGTATACCGTCAAAACGCTCTTCCAGCTTTCTCACATCATCGACGTAGGCCTTCATCAACGGGCTCTGGTAGTCCTTGTTGACTTGCTTGACGACGAGTTGTGAGTCGCCCCTGACGATGAGCTTCTTGATTCCGAGGTCCGCCGCGATCCTAAGACCGGCAAGCTGCCCTTCGTACTCTGCCGTATTGTTTGTTGACACCTCCCTGGGGAAGTGCATCTGGATCACGTACTTGAGGTGCTCTCCGGTGGGCGCGACAAGCAGTACGCCAGCCCCGGCACCATGTAAGGAGAAAGCTCCATCAAAGTACATGATCCAACTGCAACTTGCCTCCTTGCCGGGTAGAGCAGTCTCTTGGGCTTCTTCGTCAGGCGTTGCGGTCCATTCTGCAATGAACTCCGCCAGGACTCGGCTCTGAATCGTCGAAGTACTTTCAAACCTGAGGCCAAAGCTGGATAGCTCCAGTGCCCATTCCACAATTCTTCCCGTTGCATCTGGATTGCGCAATATCCGTTGCAGAGGGAGGCGAGTGACGACAGTGATCTCGTGTGCCTGGAAGTAGTGACGCAGCTTCCTCGAGGCCATAAGAAGGCCGAAGAGCAGTTTCTGCATGCCGGAGTACCTTGATCTAGCTCCCTGCAGGAGGGAACTAACAAAGTAGACCGGGTGCTGCATCATTTTCTTCTTCGGCGACACTTCAACTGGCTGTGTCATCTCTGCATTGGTGGTGTCGGGCTCTGTTGCTGCCATTACCTCGTCGTCAACCTCTCTCTGCGCCACTAGTGCGGCACTGACCACCTGGTTCGTTACCGCCAGGTATAGCAGCAACGGCTCCTGTGGCCTAGGCGCAAATAGTATTGGCGCAGAGGAGAGGTACTTCTTCAAATCTTGCAATGGTGCTTCGGCTTCTGGCCTCCACTCCATCGGGCCCGCCTTTTTCAGGATCTTGAAAAAGAGAAGGGCGCGCTCGGCAGACTTGGAAATGAATCTGCCCATGGCAGCGACGCAACTAGCAAGCCGACGCACATCCTTGATTCGCTTGGGTGCTTCAATCTACTCTATAGATTTGATCTTGTCCGGATTGGCCTCTATCCCACGTTGTGACACAAAGAACCCGAGAAGCTTGCCGGACGGGACGCAAAAGATGCACTTCTCAGGGTTCAGCTTGAGATTGATCTTGCGCAGGTTTGCAAATGTTTCTTGCAAATCCGGTATGAGGGTTGCCCTGTCCTTGGTTTTGACCACTATGTCATCCATATAAGCTTCCATATTTCTATGGAGCTGGGGTTCAAAACCAATCTGGACCGCCCTTGCAAACGTCGAACTAGCACTCTTCAGCCCGAAAGGCATCCGCATGAAACAATACGTACCACATGGGGTGATGAATGATGTTTTCTCTTCATCTTCTCTTGTCATGAAGATCTGGTGGCAGCCGGAGTAGGCATCGAGGAATGACAACAGATCACACCCAGCTGTGGAGTCAACAATCCGGTCGATGCGTGGCAATGGGAAGGGGTCCTTAAGACAAGCCTTATTGATATCTGTGTAATTAATACACAGCCTCCACTTCCCATTAGCCTTGCGTACTACGACCGGATTGGCCAACCACGTTGGATGGAGCACTCCTCTTACCAAACCCGCTGCTTCCAGTTTCCGGATCTCCTCTGTGATGAACTCTTGTCATTCCAAAGCTTGCTTTCTGACCTTTTGCTTGACGGGCCGCACATGAGGACAGACAACAAGGTGGTGGTCAATCACCTCCCTGGGAACGCCGGGGATGTCGAAAGCTTGCCATGCAAACACGTCGACATTCGCCCGCAGGAAGGTGACGAGCGCGTCTTCCTATTTGTCGTCAAGGGTGGAGCTTATGGTGAAAGCCCCTCCCGTGCCGTCCTCATTGATAGAAACCTTCTTGGTTCCCAGCGGTATGGCACTGGGCTTCTTGTTTCCGCCAGTGGAGCTCTCTGGCACATCCTCGACGGGAGCGCTACACTCCGAAGAGGTGCGCTTGCCGGAGTGGGTGTCCGAGGTCTCACCGGTCTTCTTCCCTCCCGGGGTCCCAGCGGCAGGAGCAAGTGCCCTAGTGGCGGCAGCTGCTGCAACTGCTTGCTGGTATAGTTGGTCAGCGCAAATCAGCGCATCTTTCTTATCGGAGGGGATGGTGATGATCGTCACAGGTCCTGGCATCTTCAGGGTGTTGTAGGCGTAGTGTGACGCCGCCATAAACTTGGCCAGCGCTGGGCAGGCAAGGATCCCGTTGTAGGGCAAGGGTATCTTGGCAACATCAAACACGATCCTCTCCGTCCCGTAGTTCAGATCGCTTCCAAAAGTCACGGGCAGCGTGACCTTTCCCTTAGGTTGGCTTCTTCCCGGGTTGACCCCCTGAAACGTGCCCATCTCTTCGAGGTCTCCATCAGGAATCTGTAGTTTCTCGATCACGTCAGGCGAGATCAAGTTTAGACCGGCCCCGCCATCAACTAGCATCTTTGTCACCTTGAGGTTGCGTATTGTTGGTGAAACCAACAATGGCAAGCACCCGACCGCAGTAGTGCGATCAGGGTGATCCTCAGTGTCAAAAATGATAGGTGTGCTGGACCACTTTAGTGGCCTTTGGGCATCAAACGACGGCTCTGCCGCTGTAATCTCTCGCGCCCACTATTTAAGCTGGCGGTGAGAAGTATGCAGCGAGGCACCGCCGTCAACGCACATGGCCTCTGTAGCTTTCTGAAACTCTTGGTCGCCGGATTCGTTGTCCTCTTCGTGATCGTCGTCTTCTGGCTTTTTGTCACGGCCCCGGGCGGGCCTCTCCTGTTGTTTATCCTTGCCGCGACGGCCCGCCTGGCCGTCATGCTTCTTGCCGGACCCCTTAGCACCGTCTTGGCCCTTCTCCTTGTCCCGCTTCTCATATTCATCCCTCTGCTTCTCAGCAAGGAGCTCAACCTGTCGGCAGTCTTGGAGAGCATGGCCTTTGGTGCGATGGATCTTGCAGTATTGCTTGTCGGAGTTTCCTGGCTTCTTGGCAACCGCCAAGGCCCGGCAGGCGACACATCCGGCAATTTCCTTGCCGGGGTCATCTGCCTTGGTTTTCTTGGTGGAGCCGGTGTCATTAGATCCCTCGACGGCAAGCACGGCTTTACCTTTGCGCTTCCTGTTGCGGCACCGGCCCTTCTTCGTCGGGGCGGCAGTATCTTCATCTAAGGAGTCGGTTTCCACGCCAGCGTCTTCGCCGGGGTACTTCCTTCCCTCTTCAGCCCGGGCACATCTGTCAGCAAGAACATAGAGTTCTGCTACATCTTTCACCTTGTTCATTGCCAGCTCTTCGCGCATCTTGCGGTTACGCACGTTCTGATGGAACGCGCTGATGATGGCGGCAGGGTGAACATCAGGGATATCGTACTGTATCCGGCTGAACCTCTGTATATACTTGCAGAGACTCTCGCCTCCCTTCTGGGGAATGACGTGCAGGTCGCTCACTTGGCCATGGGCTTGGTGGCCTCCAGTAAAGGCGCCCACAAACTCATGGCACAAATCCGACCAGGAGGAAATAGAGTCTACCGGCAAGTGCATCAACCATGACATGGCGTTGGGTTTGAGAGCCAACAGAAAGTAATTCGCAAGCACCATATTGTCACGGGCTCCGGCAGCTTGCATCACAATGGTGTAGATGCTGAGGAACTCGGACGGGTGGGTCTTGCCGCTATACTTTTCGCCCACGTCAGGTTTGAAGGTGCGGTGAGTGAGCCACTGGAACTCCTGCAGCTCACGGGTAAAAGCCGGACAGCCTACCTCGTAAGGTAGGCCTCCAGGGCTCTCCGGTGCCGGGTGGTTCACAGCAGGCCCTGCTCACCTGTCTGACTGGTGGCGCGCTCCGCGCCGGTGCTCGATAGTGGTTCGAGCGTCTTCATGTTCTCGTTCCCGAAGGACTTGCGCTGGTCACAGTGGGTCCGCGGGTCGGACGACGCTATAGAGATTTCGTCACCCGTAACGTCGCGACGGGCTGGCGTCCGTGGTACCGGGCGAGGAGGAGGCGAGTGCACCGTGGTCGCGGCACCGCCTGCTTTCCTTCCACTGGTGCGTGGGACTCCGTCGGGGCGTCGACCCGGGGGCTCCACCGGACTCGGTTCGTCTTTGTTGGCCACCGCAACAAGGCTTCGGATAGTGGCTCTCCATTCATCGAGTTTCCCCGTAGTGGGAGGAAAATCGAGGAGTAATTGCGCGCGCACCCGGGCTTCTGCTGGCGTTGGTGGCAGCGAAACCTGCACGGATCGCGGCGTGCTTCGACTTCTGACCATGTCAGAAGGAGCTCTATCACGACCTCGCGGTCGCATGCCATCTTCACCAGCGCCTCGGCGAGCGGGCAGGTCTACTACCTCCCAGGAGTGGCGCTCGGGACTCTTCCCGCGGCAACGCCCGGGGTCTTCGGCATGATTATGCTGTTCGTCGCGCGCCACTTGAGAGGAGCGCGCCGTCGACGCCGGCGTGGGAGTCTTGGAGGCCCTCGCATCGCCGTCGGGCGGGGTGGCAGCGATCCTGGAAGGCCCCGCGCCACCCGCGGAGGGCCTGGCTCCGTCTTTGGATTTGGCGGCGTGCGGACCGTTACCAGGCGCACGAACATCGCCGCCTCCCAAACTCCGGCTGCTGGGACGGTGTTCGTGTTCGAGAACAGCGCCCGGGGTCCTTTCTGCGACCGGTCCGCTGCTCGCCCGCGTCAGGACGGGATGTCCGGCTTCCGACGGGCCAACCGCCACCGTCGTCTTGTTCTTGGGCGCCATGACGATGAAGAAGTGTCGAACTAACTGCTAAAGCCGATTCTCACAACTGCGCCCCCTACTTGGCGCGCCAAAGATGTCGGTGGGAACGACACCTATGGGATCACAAGAATCCCTACTATGGTTGCGGGGCGCGGGGTCGTGAGAAGAGTGGATCAAATAGATAGCACACGGTTCGTTTATCCAGGTTCGGTCCGCGAGGATGCGTAAAACCCTAATCCTGCTTTGGTGGATTGTATATCTGTGTTCTTGAGCTAGCTATGGGGCGTGAGGAGCTCCAAAAAGCCGAATCCTCCTCCTGGTCGCCTCGGGCCTCCTTTTATAGGAAAGGGGTTGCCACAGTGGCACACAGGAGGTGGAAAGGGTACAGTGATGTGAGGTTATCCCTCGCATTACATGATAAGGAGCATTTAATGCGTCTTGCCCAGGTGTCCTTGCTTTATCGGGGACGGGGGAGAGCCCTGTCTCGTCCGTCGCAGCTCCCTCTCATGTCGACACGCACCCTGGCCAGCGGCGCCCGCGGTGCCATGTAGGCAGGCAGGCAGCTGAGGTGGCACAGTGGTGGGTCTCCATGAAGATCCGCATGCCGCCACACAGGTGCCTGCCCAGCTGGTTGGGTCGGCAGCTGCATGCGAATAGTGGTGGAGGATTGACTGGCGTGGGCCTGATGGTGGCCCTACGGGTGTTCTTGGCAAGGGCCTTGTCGGGGCCCCAGCAAGGGTCTTGCCGCGGCGCCTGCTGTCATCCCCGGCAAGGCTCTTGCCGGGGGCCTTGTGGTCCTCCTTGGCTGGGATCCCGTCAAGGATCATCATCTTCTAAAGGGTGTAGCTGATCTTGAATGTCTTCACAAAGATCTGCATGCCACCACGTGGATGTCTCCCGAATCCTTGCCCCATGGGGGCCGTGGACTCAAGGGTGACTCACTCCGTAGGTGTGGGGCGAGCTGCCACGGCAAGGGTCTTGCCGGGTTTGCTAAAACCAGCTCCCGACAAGGATCTTGCCGGGGGGGTCCGCTTCGTCCCCTTTGCTCTTTGTGGTCTTGGTCTTGGCGTCGTTCTGCTTCTCCTGAGCTTTGGCCTTACCTTGGCTCACCTCCCTTGCCTTGCTCAGTGTGGTGGTGCCCGTGGCTCAGACTGCCCATGCACAGTTATAGGGATACAAAAAGTGTACCCCTCTTTTTGTACACCGACAAGGACAACGATTAATAATTTCAACCAACCGTTCAAAACATAATTCAATAAAATTTCCCACATTTGATGGGAACCTAAATATTTTTATCCCGAAATTTCTAGTCAGATTAAATACAATTTCAATATAAATTTGTATTACGTAAAAATTCCAACAAAACATTGCGCGCGCAAAAATTAATGAAACTAAAATTTTCAAAATAAAAAAAATAAAAACTAATTACGTGTTTGGTGCATTTTTTATAGTTACTTCCAGTTTTTATAATGACATCCCATTTATTATTTCTTAAAGCCCATTTCCTTGTTAAGCCTAATTCATCCCTCCTTGGAATGATTTGCAGCCCAGCGGGGCAGAGAAGTACAAGTTGACCTTGCCTGAGTATTCCTCAAAAAAAAGTATAGCTCGTCTAGCCATTTTCAGCTTGAAAAAAGTTAATATCTGGGCTGGATATCTGGCCTGGGCTAGACGGGCCATAGCCCGCCCAGTTAATACCCTTCTCTCCTCTAAACAACAATGAAAACATCGCTCAAGAAAAACTCTGCAGTGCTCACACCTCAAAAACACAAATACTGCTCGAGCTGCTCGGTCGCAGCTGTCGGCCGCTCCTTGTGCAATTATCTTGTTTATTGACTACATAGGTTGACAATGGTGTGGGACCGTGCACTAGTAGAAAAAGGGTCAAACGTGAAGTACATTAGTGCCGGTTTGATTTAGGCCCGGTACTAATGGTACCATTAGTGCCGGTTCGAACGGATTTGCATTAATGCCGGTTCGTGTTGAACCTTTAGTACCGGTTCGTGGCACGAACCGGTACTAAAGGGGTGGTGGCAGGCTGGCGTCAGGCCGAGGCCCCACGATCACCTTTAGTACCGGTTCGTGGCACGAACCGGTACTAAAGGGCCAACCTTTAGTACCGGTTCGTGCCATGAACCGGTACTAAAGGGGTCTGACCTATAGCACCGGTTGGAGACACAAACCGACACTATAGGGCAATTTTCAAACTTGAAAAAATCATAACTAAATCATCCTAATTCAGAAAAATACATATAATATATCAAAATTTGCAGAACAAAAAGATTGATCCGTGTTTTCCGTTTCGACAATTTTTTAAAATCACAAAATTCCAAAGGGAAAATAGAGTTTTTGGGCGTTTTACACGTTTTTTGGATGTTTTTAGCGTTTAGTGCTAGGGTTTAGATTTCAGTGTTCAGGGTTAGGTTTTATGGTCTAAACCCTTAGTTTTTACTGTTTAGCATAGAGTTTCCGATGTTTTAAGTCCCGGGTTTAGGGTTTAGGACAATTTTTGAAATGACAAATTGTAAAAGGAAAAAAAGATATGCTCTAATTTATGTTTTTTTGAATTTTGGTTAAATCTTGTCAAACCAGTCAAACAACCGATTCAAGAAATATAGAGTGTTACTAAATAATTACGCAATAATATTAGTGTTACTAAATAAGTATCTCAGTTTTTTTGAATTTTGTTCAAATCTGGTCAAACTGTGGTCAAACTGTGGTCAAACTATGGTCAAACTACTTATTCAAGAAATATTAGTGTTACTACATAATTATTCAAGAATATTAGTGTTACTAAATAATTATTTAAATTTTTTGAATTTTGGTCAAATCTGGTCAAACTGTGGTCAAACTATGGTCAAACTTATTCAAGAAATATTAGCGTTACTAAACAATTACTGTTTTTTTTAGAATAATAGTTTCAAACTCAAACGGTGAAATGTGTGACTTCATGCTCAAGCTAAACTCCTGAGGGTTAATAGGATTGACATCTTACTATTGTCAGGGAAACAACAAGTGCAGACTCGGAAACGAAGGAGAATAGAACCTGAAAGTTAAGCGTGCTCGGGTTGGAGTAGTGAGAGGGATGGGTGACCGATCGGGAAGTTAGATGATTTGGAATGAGTGATCCACACTTGAGCAGTTAAGAAAGGTGATTAGAGACTAAATCATCAAATAATTCAGAAAAATTAAAAATAAAAAAAATCAAATTTTTTTTCAAAATTTTCAAAAAAAAATTCAATAAAAAACCTTTAGTGCCGGTTGGTAACACCAACCGGTACTAAAGGTCCCCCATACCAGGGCGCGAGCTCATGCCACATGGTGGCACTTTAGCGTCGGTTCGTGCCGAACCGGTACTAAAGGGGGGGGGGCTTTAGTGCCGAAACTTTAGTGCTGGTTCCTAAACCGGCACAAAAGGGCCTTACGAACCAGTGTTATTGCCCGGTTCTGCACTAGTGGTGATGTCAGGAAACCAGGAGGAAGCAAAAAATATTATAGTTGTATATAATAAGGAGGCACTTACGTACGTGCGGCTATGGCCCTGGTGGGTCCCCAGTGTCATTCTCTCCAAGTAAAGTCATCTCCTCATTCCTCATGTTCGTTGACCATGTTGACAACACGAGACGGCGGCGCCACGGCGAGCGCAACATCTCGAAGGATGACGGAGAGGGCCATGCGGGCCCTGCAGATGGTTTGATACAGCGCCCGTTGCTCATTCGGGAAACCAGGATCATAGGGCCACATGTCCGTGATGGCATGGTCATTCGCTTGTTCACCGGTACTCGTTGAGGAGACGGAGGTTACAACACAAGTCCTCCTGCGCTGGTAGCTCTTCCGCCATTAGGGCGTCGAAGAGCGGCCGCACCTGCTCTATGGTGAACATGGGATGAACCGGCTTGGACAGTGGCGCCGGCTCCTGGTCGGAAGCTACGTCCATCGTCTGATTGTCGACGCTCAGCTCGGCGAGCTCGCTGGCAAGCCAGCATGTCCAGCAGCTGCTGGACCAACTCGCTGGCTGTTGTGGCCCACCCAGACCGCTTCCCTCGCCCGCACGTGCTTTTCGCCCGAAACGGTCAGCGTCGCCCGCCCCACTTCTCGGTGCAGGTGATTGCTCCGCCTTCAAACGACACAAGTGTCGTCCATCCGTCTGCCGCCCACATTAATGATACACGGTTGCCGAGGCGGCTACTCCGATGCCACACGTCCGTCCCTCCGCCACCCACCATTGCTATATAAACTGTTGCGCCGGCCATAGCCACAGTCATCTGCCTCCGTTCCCTTTCTCTTGTCCACACCACCACTGCCCACGATGGCTTTATCGCGCTCCAGCGCTCTACAGGACGGGCGGACGACAGACCACAAGTGTCGTCCGTCCGTCTGCCGCCCACATTAATGATACACGGTTACCGAGGCGGCTACTCCGGCGCCACACGTCCGTCCCTCAGCCGCCCACCATTGCTATATAAACTGTTGCGCCGGCCATAGCCGCAGTCATCTGCCTCCGTTCCCTTTCTCCTATCCACACCACTACTACCCACCATGGCTTCATTGCGCTCCAGCGCTCTTCAGGACGGGCGGACGACAGACCACAAGTGTCGTCCGTCCGTCTGCCGCCCGCATTAATGATACACGGTTGCTGAGGCGGCTACTCCGGCGCCACACGTCCGTCCCTCCGCCGCCCACCATTGCTATATAAACTGTTGCGCCGGCCATAGCCGCAGTCATCTGCCTCCGTTCCCTTTCTCCTATCCACACCACTACTATCCACTATGGCTTCATCGCGCTCCAGCGCTCTTCAGGACGGGCGGACGACAAACCACAAGGAGATGGCAGCCATTGCTGCCGACTGGCTGGCCGGCAGGCAACCGGAGGACGACGACTGTAATGCCCCGAACACACCCGCCGCTGGTCGTTACTCCTGGCGGGATCTAGACTGGCCCCATAGATCAATATTAGTCTTTTCTACGCACTTTGTCCTCACTCGTGCGCACTCGGGAGCAACTTCCCGGTTGGTCACCCATCCTGAAACTACTCCAAGCTGAGCACGCTTAACTTTGGAGTTCTGTCAGAATGGGCTCCCAGAAAAGAAGGAATTCCTTATTGATATGACTAGTCTATCATCCCTAATAAGCCAGGCTATCACAAACACCCCTACTCAGAGGAACTGACGTCCTCGTCGGGCCACAGGAACGTTCCCTCTTGGCACATACATCTGTGCTTCCAGTCCGGTACATGTGCCATGCCGTGTGCCACGACGGGTCACAAACGTCATGAACAACATGACCGCACACATGTCCGCAAACATCCGTGTAACCGTGAGGGTCGGCTCTGATACCAACTTGTAACGCCCCGGACACACCCGCTGGTGGTCGTTACTCCTGGCAGGATCTAGATGGGCCCCACAGATCAATACTAGTCTTTTCTGCGCACTTTGTCCTCACTCGTGCGCACCCGGGAGCAACTTCCTAGTCGGTCACCCATCCTGAAACTACTCCAAGTTGAGCACGTTTAACTTTCGAGTTCTGTCAGAATGGGCTCCCGGAAAAGAAGGAATTCCTTATTGATATGAGTAGTCTATCATCCCTAATAAGCCAGGCTATCACAACGACGTCCCAATGGATACCACGGTAGTCGACGATGCGACGCCAACCCCCTCCTCCGTGCCATCCTCGCCGGTGCATTGCACCATGACCAGAGGCGAGGCTCATGCCCAATACATGGATACGGTGAGGCAGAAGCATGAGGAGCAGTTCCGGGAGGCGCAGGCCGATGCCGCCTACAACCACCATCTCCTCCAGGAGCACCTGCAGGTGGAGGAGCAGATCGCCGCGGAGCAGGCAGAGCAGGAGGCGCTGCTCGACTCATACCGCTCCGCTTGCGAGGGTCGCCTCGAGCGCTGGCGGTATTGCATGCGGGTGGCGGAGGTTGTGGCCGCCTACAAAGAGGGCGGTGAAGCGGGTGAGGCGTTGTTTGGCAAGACCGAGGACGAGGCAGAGGACAATGTCGGCTCCGACGAGTCCCCGCTCCGCTCGCGTCGATGAGGCCCTGCTCCGCCGAGGCCCCGTGGCACCAACAACGAGGCAGAGGACACCGCAGGCTCCGCCGAGGCGTCGCCCTGCCAGCACCGAGGCAGAGGACCTCGCCGGCTTCAGTGAGGCCCTACTCCGCTGAGGCTTCGCCCCGCCAACAACAAGGCAGAGGACACCACCGGCTCAGCCGAGGCCCCACCCTGCCGGCAACGAGGGGGAGGAGTTCCCCTGCTCCGTCGAGGCACTGCCCCGCCGGCAATGAGATAGAGGACATCGCCGGCTCCGTCGAGGCCCCTCCCCGCTGCCAACGAGGCCGCGCCACACAGAAAATGATGAAGAGTAGAACACAGTAGGTCGCCGCTGCTCAGGTCCAAGTAAGGCCGCTGCTGCTACCCTCCGGTTGAAGCCAAGCTAGGCAAGTTAACCATTGACAACCGATTAGCTTCTTGGCGACGACATGGAGTCGGAGAGCTATGTTGTAGAAGGATGCTGCTTCAGTTACTTAACTGCTAGTGCAGTTGGGTCACTGACACATGGGCCAACAGGCATCTGGGCCACATGTCAGTTACACAACTACACCTGCAGTTAAGTCACTGAAGCTTAGTCCGTTGGAGAATAAGCTTCTGTTCGGCCCAGCCGGACATAGGTGGGTAGATTCGGTTAATTAATTACACCTCCAGCGCACCCCTTTTTAGTTGACGAATGTATGAAATGTAATGAAATCTGGCATGTTTATATGAAATCCGACCGTGTATGAATGAATTTACTTTGATTAGTTCAAATTGTTGTATCACTAGTATTGGATGAACATGCAAAACAATACGTACTAGGATTATTCCCAGGGTAATCACCTCGTTTGCAGCAGTTTCACATGTACTCCATCCGGTCCTTTTTAGTCTGTATACAAGTTTTGTCTGTAGTCAAAGTATCTTTACTTTGACCACTCTTTTAGAAAAAAGTATGAACATTCACAATGTAAATCAACTGACTTGAAAGAAATCTAATATGCAAAGTAAAAAGGAACAGATGGAGTACAAAGAGTTTGAGCTGCTTTTTAGTGTTCATGTACATTGCAATCAAACACACAGGCCTGGCAATTCATAGAGAACATTCAAAACAATCGATGATTATGCATCTCAGTGATTCACATGTCAGAGCCAATATTTACTTCACAGCTAAACAATAAAGAAAAATCGATCGATGTTGCTGATAGCAAAGGGCGTCCCATTTGAAAATATCAAACGCATGTCTTCTTGCTAACATCAATGAGCAAAATTTGACAAGGTTGTCCCATTCCAGAATGTCAAATGCGTGGTGCTTTGCATACATCAATGACCAAACTTTGACAAGGTTTTCCCATTCCAAAATATCAAATGCCTACGATTGTGGAATGGCCAAGGATTGCCATCAGTTTGCATTGACATGGCACATCGTGCTAAATAAACCAGCTGTGCTTTTTGTGCAGTTCCACCAAAATCAACCAAATTCACGCGTAGCTTGTATGATTTCGCCTTTATATGTTACAATGCCTTGAACATATCGGCACCTCCTTTTTTGTGGTGGAAATGAATGATTCGATGTATCCATGAACATTTTGTGCAGTTCCCATTGAAACCAAGATGAGCACCCCTGTTTGCACAAATACAAAATAAGTGATTAGTATAAAGCAAACTGTACTATAAATTGACAGTTTAAGCAGGCACCAACATGGTCCATGTAGAGCACACTTTAAAAAAATGGAACTCACCGGAAAGAATCCTAGAACAACATTGTACTTGCGCATCACAGCAAAAAAAGATGGAGATCTGTCAGTCCTTCTGAGCTGAAGTTGGTTTGGTCTTGTGGGGAGTAATGTAACCATCCTTCAACTGCTCCTTCTAATGAGAAGATAGACAGGGCTTCTTCATCCTGGCATAATCGGAACTAGTCACTTCACGTACTCCATATTCTTCTTCAGAGGAGGATGATCCTGTTGTGCAAAGATAAGAGGACAACTAAATGCTAGCATCCATGTTTGCTCGAAAAAAAGGAAAGGAAATATTTAAAACATCATAGATGAAGCACTTCTCAATGACAATACCACTTTCTCATGACAGTATCTCAATAGTAGCAGAACACCAATAGAGATGACAAAGCTCAATCATATGGATGAAATCCATGGGGAGTTACAACCTTTGTCAGGAGGCTTATTGTGTAGAGCATACAGATCAAGTACTTCTCCGGAACCATTTGTTGTTATCTACTATGGTTGCCATGCTTACTATATACTCCTTGATTAGTTTAATGTTTCCAACATCTTCTTGTGCAGTTCCACTAAAATATATGGTATCTTCAAAGAAGATCCCTGTTTGCACAAGTAGATATAATTACATATTACATTAAGAGTGGCATCAAATCAGTGGCAAAACAATTGCTCGTTCCAGCCATAGCAATAAATTAAGATGCAAAACTATATCATTACTTGTGTCATCATAGTTCCAGTGCTTCATTACAGCACCGGGAGTTGATTTTTGTTTTTCTTCCGCTTGTTCTTCCCCTTCATCACTTGATTCAATAACATGCAAGCTTCGCCTTCAACGTAAGATTTGGCATGTCAATTGGGGAGCACAAGTATAGCACTAAATAACAACATTAATTTTCTAATGGAAGTGGCAAAATACGGGCCAAAAGTTGTGCAATATCCTTATCTTACCTCAATGGGATATTACGGTGCACATACAGATTGGAAGTCTTGTCTCCATTTGTGCAGTTCGCTAAAATCAAGCAACATTACCGTACAAGTAGCACAACATATGAAAGCACACTGCACAATCATGTGAAAAAAGGCTAGTACGGACCTCTCATGACGCGAAATTCAAACAACTCACAAGAAGAAGATCTGAACCAAATTTGCCAACACGGATAGGAAATAAGATCTCCTCTTGTGCAGTTCCACTAAGATCAAGCAATCAAGCAACGATGTCTGTGTGACATTTTGGTTGAACTGTACAAAACACTCTTAAAACAGAAGTGTTTTGTGCAGTGCAACAAAAGGTCACAATAACAACAAGGTGAAGTAGATAACCCTGTTTACACAGAGGTGGAAAGGAAACAACAACTGGTCAATAATGGTGGATGACACAGAAACCAACAAAAAGAAGCATCTAACTTATCTAATTGGGAAAGAAAGCAAGACAGTAGCATTTCTCAAACGGTGGCATTGATTCATATTAACAGAGATTATATTAACAATAAAATTTGTTAAACATGTAATTTGCTTTTAACTGTGGCATTGCATCAATTTTCCAGCGACATTATTAGAGGGTGTTTGTTTATGCAGACTTTTTGGTGTAGGGACTAAAAAAAGTCCCTTTCAATCCCATCTAAACCAAACAGGAGGGACTTTTAGGGACTAAAAGTGGGCATTTGGGACTTAAGAAAGAAGACCCCAAGGGAGAGTCTTTTTGGGACTTTTTCCAACAGTTGCCCCTGCCCCGCATTACACCTTATCTCTATTAGTTCATTACTAGGGGTAACATGGTCTTTTAGCATGTCATTTGATAACCTCTCGTGCATGTATAGTTGATAGGGGCAAAGGTGTCCCGTCTTTCGATGAGATGATGGATATCGCTTTGGTGGGAGTCGACTTTGACGATCCGACTACGAACGTGCGAGGACGTCGCGCCTTAGCAATCGCTAAACCAACTCCGAGAGGTTATTGACCACGCCGGAGCACGATCAACCTGACCACGAGGGTCTGTTTCCTGCGAGCAAACGAAGAACAAGCAAGAAACTGAGATTGCAATCTGGATATTGCGAATATAAGATGAAAGCTTTATTGATCAAGGTGGGGTTCTGTGACGCCTTTGTCTGGTCGTTGAACACAAACGAAGTACGCGAAGTTGCAGCTATGGCGAACTTTTAATCTAAACAAAACCCAAAGTCTAAACGATGCCCTAAGGGTTGTATATATGGAGGAAGAGGGGGGAATTTCGTGGCCCTTGGTGGAGGGGTCCGAAATCAACCCTATCTCTTGTTTCCCCACACATACGGACTCTAAAAATAGCCTATACTTATGTATTTCGAAATTACATGGGCCTGGCCCAATAATAAGGTGACGCAGCACCTAAAATAGCCTCGGGACGAAATTTATGAAGTGACATCTTGTATATTTCGTCCAAGGCTTCATGCACCCATTATGGTGGCTTCAAAGTCCTGAAATCATCACTTGTAACTCCGTTCTTGTTCCCCTTGCGCATGCCATCATCTCCATGCTTGTTCTTGCTCCAATGTTCATCCTTCTCCAAGCTAGGCCCTTCATTTGTAAGCAAAACAAATGTATCCAATTTAGGCAGCATCATATTCTCATGAACATTAGAATCATTACCAAGAAACGAAAGTACCTGGTAATTTAGTTGGCGTGCACGAGCTCTAGTAATTGGTCCAGTATGTATAGCAGCAGGGGCTGTGGGTGTAAAAATAGGATAGCCAGAATTTTTTTCGAAAAATGCGTTTTCGAAAATTTGTGGGCCTAAACGGAGCATGGTTTTCGGACTCTTTTTTTTTCCGAAACCTACTCCGGCAAGGAAACACGAATAGGAATCTAGATGGATCTCGAAAATAAACCTAATATGACAAGAACTCGGATTGGTGGTGGATATATGGTGGTAGATGGCAGCGGTGGTGGTATATGACAGCTGTGGTGGTATATGGATACGGATTCGAAGCGGTGGCGGATAAGCGGTGGTGGTAGATGGCAGGGGTGATGATGATGGTGCGGCGGCGGCGTGACAACTTATGACCAGAACTCGAAACTCTAAAAGACTAGACTCTAAGACCAGCAACTAGACACGACGATGCAACCGCACATTCAACAAAGCAAAACCCTAAAAAGATTATGCAAAGGCTCAGATTGGTTCGGATATGATGAACTAACCCTAATTTTTTTGTGGCTTTTTCGTGGACTATAGGTATGAAGAACAGACTCGATCTAAACTACGAAAAACTGTAAAATCTCACCGAGCAACCTGGAAATCTGATACCACTTGATAGGGGCAAAGGTGTCCCGTCTTTCGATGAGATGATGGATATCGCTTTGGTGGCAGTCGACTTTGACGATCCGGCTACGAACGTGCGAGGACGTCGCGCCTTAGCAATCGCTAAACCAACTCCGAGAGGTTATTGACCACGCCGGAGCACGATCAACCTGACCACGAGGGTCTGTTTCCTGCGAGCAAACGAAGAACAAGCAAGAAACTGAGATTGCAATCTGGATATTGCGAATATAAGATGAAATCTTTATTGATCAAGGTGGGGTTCTGTGACGCCTTTGTCTGGTCGTTGAACACAAACGAAGTACGCGAAGTTGCAGCTATGGCGAACTTTTAATCTGAACAAAACCCAAAGTCTAAACGATGCCCTAAGGGTTGTATATATGGAGGAAGAGGGGGGAATTTCGTGGCCCTTGGTGGAGGGGTCCGAAATCAACCCTATCTCTTGTTTCCCCACACATACGGACTCTAAAAATAGCCTATACTTATGTATTTCGAAATTACATGGGCCTGGCCCAATAATAAGGTGACGCAGCACCTAAAATAGCCTCGGGACGAAATTTATGAAGTGGCATCTTGTATATTTCGTCCAAGGCTTCATGCACCCATTATGGTGGCTTCAAAGTCCTGAAATCATCACTTGTAACTCCGTTCTTGTTCCCCTTGCGCATGCCATCATCTCCATGCTTGTTCTTGCTCCAATGTTCCCCCTTCTCCAAGCTAGGCCCTTCATTTGTAAGCAAAACAAATGTATCCAATTTAGGCAGCATCATATTCTCATGAACATTAGAATCATTACCAAGAAACGAAAGTACCTGGTAATTTAGTTGGCGTGCACGAGCTCTAGTAGTTGGTCCAGTATGTATAGCAGCAGGGGCTGTGGGTGTAAAAATAGGATAGCTAGAATTTTTTTCGAAAAATGCGTTTTCGACAATTTTTGGGCCTAAACGGAGCGTGGTTTCCGGACTCTTTTTTTTTCCGAAACCTACTCCGGCAAGGAAACACGAATAGGAATCTAGATGGATCTCGAAAATAAACCTAATATTACAAGAACTCAGATTGGTGGTGGATATATGGTGGTAGATGGCAGCGGTGGTGGTATATGACAGCTGTGGTGGTATATGGATACGGATTCGAAGCGGTGGCGGATAAGCGGTGGTGGTAGATGGCAGGGGTGATGATGATGGTGCGGCGGCGGCGTGACAACTTATGACCAGAACTCGAAACTCTAAAAGACTAGACTCTAAGACCAGCAACTAGACACGACGATGCAACCGCACATTCAACAAAGCAAAACCCTAAAAAGATTATGCAAAGGCTCAGATTGGTTCGGATATGATGAACTAACCCTAATTTTTTTGTGGCTTTTTCGTGGACTATAGGTATGAAGAACAGACTCGATCTAAACTACGAAAAACTGTAAAATCTCACCGAGCAACCTGGAAATCTGATACCACTTGATAGGGGCAAAGGTGTCCCGTCTTTCGATGAGATGATGGATATCGCTTTGGTGGCAGTCGACTTTGACGATCCGGCTACGAACGTGCGAGGACGTCGCGCCTTAGCAATCGCTAAACCAACTCCGAGAGGTTATTGACCACGCCGGAGCACGATCAACCTGACCACGAGGGTCTGTTTCCTGCGAGCAAACGAAGAACAAGCAAGAAACTGAGATTGCAATCTGGATATTGCGAATATAAGATGAAAGCTTTATTGATCAAGGTGGGGTTCTGTGACGCCTTTGTCTGGTCGTTGAACACAAACGAAGTACGCGAAGTTGCAGCTATGGCGAACTTTTAATCTGAACAAAACCCAAAGTCTAAACGATGCCCTAAGGGCTGTATATATGGAGGAAGAGGGGGGAATTTCGTGGCCCTTGGTGGAGGGGTCCGAAATCAACCCTATCTCTTGTTTCCCCACACATACGGACTCTAAAAATAGCCTATACTTATGTATTTCGAAATTACATGGGCCTGGCCCAATAATAAGGTGACGCAGCACCTAAAATAGCCTCGGGACGAAATTTATGAAGTGGCATCTTGTATATTTCGTCCAAGGCTTCATGCACCCATTATGGTGGCTTCAAAGTCCTGAAATCATCACTTGTAACTCCGTTCTTGTTCCCCTTGCGCATGCCATCATCTCCATGCTTGTTCTTGCTCCAATGTTCATCCTTCTCCAAGCTAGGCCCTTCATTTGTAAGCAAAACAAATGTATCCAATTTAGGCAGCATCATATTCTCATGAACATTAGAATCATTACCAAGAAACGAAAGTACCTGGTAATTTAGTTGGCGTGCACGAGCTCTAGTAGTTGGTCCAGTATGTATAGCAGCAGGGGCTGTGGGTGTAAAAATAGGATAGCCAGAAATTTTTTCGAAAAATGCGTTTTCGACAATTTTTTGGCCTAAACGGAGCGTGGTTTCCGGACTCTTTTTTTTTCCGAAACCTACTCCGGCAAGGAAACACGAATAGGAATCTAGATGGATCTCGAAAATAAACCTAATATTACAAGAACTCGGATTGGTGGTGGATATATGGTGGTAGATGGCAGCGGTGGTGGTATATGACAGCTGTGGTGGTATATGGATACGGATTCGAAGCGGTGGCGGATAAGCGGTGGTGGTAGATGGCAGGGGTGATGATGATGGTGCGGCGGCGGCGTGACAACTTATGACCAGAACTCGAAACTCTAAAAGACTAGACTCTAAGACCAGCAACTAGACACGACGATGCAACCGCACATTCAACAAAGCAAAACCCTAAAAAGATTATGCAAAGGCTCAGATTGGTTCGGATATGATGAACTAACCCTAATTTTTTTGTGGTTTTTTCGTGGACTATAGGTATGAAGAACAGACTCGATCTAAACTACGAAAAACTGTAAAATCTCACCGAGCAACCTGGAAATCTGATACCACTTGATAGGGGCAAAGGTGTCCCGTCTTTCGATGAGATGATGGATATCGCTTTGGTGGCAGTCGACTTTGACGATCCGGCTACGAACGTGCGAGGACGTCGCGCCTTAGCAATCGCTAAACCAACTCCGAGAGGTTATTGACCACGCCGGAGCACGATCAACCTGACCACGAGGGTCTGTTTCCTGCGAGCAAACGAAGAACAAGCAAGAAACTGAGATTGCAATCTGGATATTGCGAATATAAGATGAAAGCTTTATTGATCAAGGTGGGGTTCTGTGACGCCTTTGTCTGGTCGTTGAACACAAACGAAGTACGCGAAGTTGCAGCTATGGCGAACTTTTAATCTAAACAAAACCCAAAGTCTAAACGATGCCCTAAGGGCTGTATATATGGAGGAACAGGGGGGAATTTCGTGGCCCTTGGTGGAGGGGTCCGAAATCAACCCTATCTCTTGTTTCCCCACACATACAGACTCTAAAAATAGCCTATACTTATGTATTTCGAAATTACATGGGCCTGGCCCAATAATAAGGTGACGCAGCACCTAAAATAGCCTCGGGACGAAATTTATGAAGTGGCATCTTGTATATTTCGTCCAAGGCTTCATGCACCCATTATGGTGGCTTCAAAGTCCTGAAATCATCACTTGTAACTCCGTTCTTGTTCCCCTTGCGCATGCAATCATCTCCATGCTTGTTCTTGCTCCAATGTTCATCCTTCTCCAAGCTAGGCCCTTCATTTGTAAGCAAAACAAATGTATCCAATTTAGGCAGCATCATATTCTCATGAACATTAGAATCATTACCAAGAAACGAAAGTACCTGGTAATTTAGTTCGCGTGCACGAGCTCTAGTAATTGGTCCAGTATGTATAGCAGCAGGGGCTGTGGGTGTAACAATTGTATTGATGTCCTCATCAATAGTCCTTGGAACCAAGCAGGTGGGGACTAGGGACTTTTTAGTTGGGACTAAAAAAAGTACTTGGACTTTTTACCCAAACAGGGCCTTAGATTAACAACAGCTAAAGAGTTGCACGGGACAATGGACTCACCATCACCATGTGCATCTACCGATGTATGAAGGGGTGATGCACAGTCTATTGCAACAAAGAACAAACAACCAAGGAGTATATTTGTGTTGGTCCTAGTTTTGTTATCTTTACACACCTTTCCCTATGTGAGCGCAACAAATCTAGTCCTGCTGATAGAGGCGGAGGTGTCCCGTCTTTCGATGAGATGATGGATTTTCGCTTTGGTGGAAGGCGACTTTGACGATCCGACTACGAACGTGCGAGGACGTCGCACCTTAGCAATCGCTAAACCAACTCCGAGAGGTTATTGACCACGCCGGAGCACGATCAACCTGACCACGAGGGTCTGATTCCTGCGAGCAAACGAAGAACAAGCAAGAATCTAAGATTGCAATCTGGATATTGCGAATATAAGATGAAAACTTTATTGATCAAGGTGGGGTTCTGTGACGCCTTTGTCTGGTCGTTGAACACAAACGAAGTACGCGAAGTTGCAGCTATGGCGAACTTTAATCTAAACAAAACCCAAAGTCTAAACGGTGCCCTAAGGGCTGTATATATGGAGGAAGAGAGGGGGAATTTCGTGGCCGTTGGTGGAGGGGTCCGAAATCAACCCTTTCTCTTGTTTCTCCACACATACGGACTCTAAAAATAGCCTATACTTATGTATTTCGAAATTACATGGGCCTGGCCCAATAAAAAGGTGACGCAGCACCTATAATAGCCTCTGGACGAAATTTATGAAGTGACATCTCGTATATTTCGTCCAAGGCTTTATGCACTCGTTATGGTGGCTTCAAAGACCTGAAATCATCACTTGTAACTCTGTTCTTGTTCCCCTTGCGCATGCCATCATCTCCATGCTTGTTCTTGCTCCAATGTTCATCCTTCTCCAAGCTAGGCCCTTCATTTGTAAGCAAAACAAATGTATCCAATTTAGGCAGCATCATATTCTCATGAACATTAGAATCATTACCAAGAAACGAAAGTACCTAGTAATTTAGTTGGCGTGCGCGAGCTCTAGTAATTGGTCCAGTATGTATAGCAGCAGGGGCTGTGGGTGTAACAATGGTATTGATGTCCTCATCACCTGCTGAAACTCTACAGCCTTGTCCCCCAAAACAAAAAGATCAGTTTGTTACAGATGTGCATACTGCGTTTGTCATTGTTTTGCCTTGTCGACCAACATAGGTGCTGGATAGCCAGTCTGTATTAGTACTTTCCCCCTTCCTTCCCTCTTTGAACCACGTCCTAGATTCATGCTATACAACTTTCCCCACCATTTTCCCCCTTCCTTTCCTCTTTGAACCACGTCCTAGATTCATGTTATACAACTTTCCCCACTACTTCCCCCCTTCCTTTCCTTTTTGAACCACATCCTAGATTCATGCGATACAACTTTCCCCACTACTTTCCCCCCATTCCTTTCCTCTTTGAACCACATCCTAGATTCATGCTATACAACTTTCCCCACTACTTTCTTGTTTGATCCAACACCAAGATTCGAGTGCAGACGTAGAAAAAGCCCACATGCAGCTAGAGCAATGCATGTGGAATTAAGTAAATTATACCTTAAGGTTCTTGGGGTGTGGTTTGGTGGGCGACCGGAGGCCATTCTGCCCACACTATGTATGGCGGTGAGGAAGAAGGGGTTGGAAGGCCCTCCCGCGTCACCGCTGGGTGAAAGAGAACAGCTGTGCCGGTAGTGGATTCCCTCCCTCGCCGACGGCGACAGCATTAAGCCTCCTTCCCTTCCCGGCAGACGGATCCTGCCAGCTCTTTGACCAGCAGTGAGGGGAGAGAGAGAGGCTAACGAAGTCTTGTTTAGATCTGGAGAGGCTGAGAGAGTGTGAAGAGAGCAACTACAAGCGCTGAGGCTCCAACGTGTATATATATAGTGGAGAGAGAGTGTGAAGAGTGCAAACCCTAGAAAACAAGAAAGAAGTTGAACAAAAACAAAATTATGCTCAAGTGTGGTTATCGAACCCGAGACCTCTAGTTTGATGAGCGAACAGGCTAACCAGCTACACCACCCTCATGTTATCTTTAACGAGAGGAAAGTAACCTTTTATACATTCCCGCATTCGTGTGACAAGCATGCCGTATTTTTTTGCGTGGGAGTCATTGGGATTTAAATCATAATTGTGTCATGAGGCTTCGGTGGTAAGGTCTTTTGGGATTTAAAGCAGTGTTAGTACTACAGAAATAATGCAGCCTTAGTCACCTTACCTCTCTCCACGTAGTACGTTGGGTCCCACTAGTCAGAGGGTGAAACAAACAAATTAATAAGAAAAATGTTAGTACGCGAAATACAAATTAATATAATTTTTTGTGACATGCATGAACATTTTGTTAGTTCAATCAATGGTCAAAATTTGACACGAAATACAATGGGGGCCAATAAATGAGGACGGAGGTAGTACGCGAAGTTTGTCGTCGAAAGCGAGCCGATCTGGCTCTCCTGAGCTAGCAAGGTTTTTCTAGCCCACCCAAGCTAGCTGGCCCACAAAAGCTAACATATTTTAATAGTTCGAAACGCCTAACCTAGCCCGGCTAGGCTATAAAATGTTCTTGCTAAGGATCCAAATGCTCCCTAAGTAACTCGCACAATATTCCTAGTCTATGAACCTGTGTGTGTGTGCGTGTGTGTGTGTGTGTTTAACAGCATATGTGTGTTAGAGAGAGCGACACATCTACCTACTCCTATAGAGAGATGGTGTAGTGTACGATTTAACCGTGAGAGTCGGTGCATCCTCTCATTTCCGGGCGTCCGGTCGGGACAGGCGGACCGCTGCCACGCCTGCTCCTGACCAGCCTGGCCCACCCAAAGCCCCTCCATCGCCCGCGCGCGCTTCCCTCCCGAAACGGTCAGCGCCGCTCCAAAGAATCGGTGCCGCATTCATGCCCGGGCAGAGCGGACGCGACCTCTCACTGGCGCCTGCCTTGAAGAGAGAAGCGGATTCAAGAGTGATGGTTCCTTCGTCCGTCCAACTTATTGCTGGGTCTATGTGATCTGACGGCTCATTGGTCATTATTACTGAGGTGGTAGGACTGCTGGATGTCCCATGCTTTCGGCGAAAGGAGGTACTACTAGATTACAGTTTTCTCCATTCTTACAACGGAGGAGTGCGAGAGTAGTGAAAACACGCAGGCTCAGTGATGACATGGCCCACCTCACATTATCACCATGCTTTCTGGACACCGTGCGACACCTAACTCTTTACATAGTACTCCCTCCGTTCCTAAATACTATAAGTCTTTTGAGACATTTCAAATGGAATACAGCATATAGATGTATGTAGACATATTTTAGAGTGTAGATTCACTCATTTTACTCCATATGTGGTCACTTGGTGGAATCTCTAGAAAGACTTATATTTGGGAACGGAGAGAGTACTAGTATAGTACGTACTGTAATTTTTCAGCGAGATAAATTTGTATAATGCTATGAAGCTTCCAGCTTCCACCTTTCTCTATGTTTGACTGAGGAGGCAGCCATCATTTCACTCCTCGTTGAATATCCATCCGCTGCTACCTCCGCGAATAAATAAAAATCCGCTTCTACCTCCGTAGCATGGTTAATAATATAGCCATGTCAATCACGACATAGAAATATCATTCACTGATACAATAGGGCTGGATCTAAGGCTGGTGATTTTTTTTACTTTGTCTCTTTCTCTTTTTGTCTCATTTACTCATTTTACATAGGAGCACGTGTAGAGGATGGCTATTCCTTTCGATGGGACCTCTTCGTGGGGTTTAAGACTAAGGCTGGTCACAGTGGGGAGTAACTTAGACTAGTAACATGCTTTTGTTACTAGTCCATGTTACTACCTTCATAATGGGTAGTAACATATAGATGGTAACATACAAACCTTCATTAATTGAGACATAGACTCATTTGACCTCGGGGTGTATTATGTTACAGTAACATATTATGTTACCACAAGCATCTCTTCCCTCATTAACTCCATGCCACATAAGCAATTTTTTCTCGGGATGTGTCATGTTACTACATAAGTTACTCCCAATATGACTAGCCTAAGCAACTCCAAATTATGCCCGCTGCCCACCACTCTGAATCGTGCCATCTATGGTAGGGAGTAGTCCCATTGCAACAATGAGGTCCACTAGGTCTAGCACGTCCTGTAAGAAGAGACTGTCACGCAAAACATACATCTTGTTGCCTTCTTCCTCGTACAGTACATACCACTGGTACATACTACTAGTACTACTACTACTCGTTCTCTTATAAACCTTGCGCTTGGCATCCCCAAAATATTAACCTTGCGATTGGCTCTTCGCCTCTTCGGGAAGTCGAGCAATAATGGTACTGCAGTATATATCATTCTGGCTATATGAGACCGAATGAATTGCTGCACGTCCACCACGTGGGCGAGGGAGAGTGCGTACTATTACATCTGTTTCAATATTGACTACATATGGAGCAAAATGAATGAATCTACACTCTAAAATACGTCTATATACATTAGTGCTTGGAGTGTGTACTAGTAGTTCATACTGAAATCTACGAAAGGACATATATTCCAAAAAAACATGATAATCTCTCTAACCAAGGTAGGGACGAGGAGTAAACGGAGGGAGTAGTAAAATTTTCTCCTCGTCCTGCAAGCCACCGCGCATGTGGGCGAGGGAGACGGCGTACTAAGCAAGCTTCTCCTCGTTCTGTGAGTTGACGGGACACATCAAAAGTAATACGCACAGAGCATCCCGAGTGTATAGAGCATTGCCTCTAAGGTAGGCCCCACATGGTTTGCCTCTTTTTTAACATAACGCGTCAAGTCGCAATTTGTTTGTTCACCCATGGTAGACGATCCTCCATCAAGTGGACAACCAGTACACGTGTCAAATTACCACATGGGCTGCCTTTTCGTACAGAAATGAGCTCCACCGTGTACCCACGCGGGTGTGGTTTCGAAAGAGACGGGGGTACGTGTGCCGTGCGTGCACCTATTCTCTTTGTGCATGTCCCCCACCTACGTGGGAGGGGTGTGAGAGAGATACAAATCTAGACAGATGGCGTGTGCGTTCGTGAGTGTTTTTTGTTTGGGGGGTGATTTCGTGAATGTATTTGTGGGAATATGTGTCGATGACATCTCAAAAAAAATTTGACACATGCAATGTGTGTGAAATAGAGGCCTATCGATAGCATATATAGAGGGGGAGATCCATGATAAGAGAGGGAGGGGTCATAGATATCGATAGAGTCGAAGAGAGGATCAAGTGGGTGGGTGCGAGATGAGCCATCAAAATTGTGTGTGTGCAAGTCAATAGGGCGACTAACCTACCAGAACGTCGGAGGGCACATGGCAAGTTTGTGTGTGGCAGGGAGACATTACTAGAGCGCTCGATGTATCAGTGTGTGTGTGTGGGGGGGGGGGGGCAGAGGCCTAAACTAGAGAGGTAGAATGACTCGTATATGTGTTGAGAAGGAGAGACCCAGCTATGTCTTGAGGGAGATCAGTCGACATCCATACATAACTGAAGGACGGGAAATAGGTTGGACAGAGAGAGAGATAGGAGAGAGAGGGGGGAGAGGGGTAAAGTGCTGGATGGGTGATAGAGTTGCTTCTCGAAGATGGTGGGAGAGGCCTACTAGACAAACTGAGGGTAGAACTGCAATATTATCAATAAGAGTGGGGATGTGGTTCTGTGTGTGCCTGTGCGTGATAGATGTGTCGGGATGCATGCATGGATGATGAAGGGAAACCATGTGTTTGGTAAGCAAACCTAACTAGATCGGTTGATCAATTGTTGTTTCTCGGAGGAAGGGAGAGACATAATGATATAGGCAAAGGTGTCCCATCTTTCGATGAGATGGTGGCTATCATTTTGGAGGAAGTCGACTTTGACGATCCGACTATGAACGTGCGAGGACGTCGCGTCTTAGCAATCGCTTAACCAACTTCGAGAGGTTATTGACCATGCCGGAGCACGATCAACCTGACCACGAAGGTCTGTTTCCTGCAGGCAAACAAAGAACAAGCAAGAAACTAAGATTGCACTCTGGATATTGCGAATATAAGAGGAAAGCTTTATTGATCAACGTGGAGTTCTGTGACGCCTTTGTCTGGTTATTGAACACAAACGAAGTACGCGAAGTTGCAGCTATGGCGAACTTTAATCTAAACAAAACCCAAAGTCTAAAGGATGCCCTAAGGGCTATATATATGGAGGAGAGAGGGGGGAATTTC
The DNA here is from genome assembly GCF_018294505.1 of Triticum aestivum. NCBI lineage: Eukaryota > Viridiplantae > Streptophyta > Magnoliopsida > Poales > Poaceae > Triticum > Triticum aestivum. Next base: position 326,710,746 of record NC_057803.1, on the reverse strand, counting down.
GTGGCCCTTGGAGGAGGGGTCCGAAACCAACCCTAACGATTGTTTCCCCACACATACGGACTCTAAAAACAACCTATAATCAAGTATTTTGAAATTACATGGGTCTGGCCCAAAAATAAGGTGACGCAACACCTAGAATAGCCTCTAGACGAAATTTATGAAATGGCATCATGTATATTTCGTCCAATGCTTCATGCACTCATTATGGTGGCTTCAAAGTCCTGGAATCATCACTTGTAAATCCATTCTTGTCCCCATGCGCACGCCATCATCTCCATGCTTGAACTTGCTCCAAGGTCCATCTTTCTTGTCCAAGCTAGGCCCTTCATTTGTAAGCAAAACATATGTATCCAATTTAGGCAGCATCATATTATCATGAACATAAGAATCGTTACCAAGAAACGAAAGTACCTGGTAATTTAATTGGCGTGCGCGAGCTTTAGTAATTAGTCCAGTATGTATAGCAGCAGGGGCTGTGGGTGTAACAATGGTATTCATGTCCTCATCATCCTCCCCTTCTTGAAATGAAGTTGTCCTCGACGGAAGCTCATCTTCCTCACCCAAATAAGGCTTCAAATCTGCAATGTTAAAAGTGGGACTAACCCCAAAATCTGCAAGCAGCTCTAGTTTATATGCATTATCATTCATTTTCTCTAACACCTTAAAAGGACCATCAGCACGTGGCATTAGCTTTGATTTGCACAAATTAGGAAATCTATCCTTACGCAAATGTAACAAAACAAGATATCCAGGTGCAAACACAACATGTTTTCTACCCTTATCTCCAGCAAGTTTATATTTAGCTTTCATACGCTCAATGTTTTCCTTAGTTAACTCATGCATTTTTGAAATCAATTCAGCACGTTCTTTAGCATAAAAATTAACCTTCTCCGAAGATGGAAGAGGCGACAAATCAATAGGTGCACGAGGTAGGAAACCATACACAATTTCATAAGGGCACATCTTAGTAGTAGAATGCAATGAACGATTATAAGCAAATTCAATATGAGGCAAGCATTCTTCCCACATTTTCTTATTATTCTTCAAAACATCCCTAAGCATAGTAGACAATGTTCTATTGACTACTTCAGTTTGTCCATCAGTTTGGGGGTGATAAGTAGTACCAAAAAGCAGTTTAGTCCCCAACTTAGCCCATAAACATCTCCAAAAGTGGCTAAGAAATTTGGTATCACGATCTGAAACAATAGTATTTGGCACACCATGCAAGCGAATAATTTCACGAAAGAACAAATCAGCAACATTAACATCATCATCGCTTTTATGACATGGTATAAAGTGTGCCATTTTCGAGAATCTATCCACGGCAACAAATAAGCTATCCCTCCCCTTCTTTGTTCGAGGTAAACCTAAAACAAAGTCCATAGATATATTCTCCCAAGGAACATACAGGTACAGGCAAAGGCATATATAAACCATAAGTATTGAGTCGTGACTTAGCTTTTTGACATGTAGTGAAGTGAGCAACAAAACGCTCAACATCCCATCTCATCTTTGGCCAAAAGAAATGTGTAGTGAAGTATATCCTCCATCTTCTTCACACCAAAGTGTCCCATTAATCCTCCTCCATGCGCCTCCTGCAACAAAACAAGACGAACGAAGCTAGCTGGAATGCATAGCTTGTTAGCACGAAACACAAGTCCATCATTAACGAAAAACTTGTTCCACGTTCCTCCTTCTTTACAATTCTGCATTACATCTTTAAAATCAGCATCATGCACATATTGATCTTTGATGGTCTCCAAACCAAATATTTTGAAGTCAAGTTGTGAAAGCATAGTATAGCGGCGAAACAATGCATCAGCAATAACATTTTCTTTACCCTTCTTGTGTTTAATGACATAAGGGAAAGTAAAAATGAATTCAAGCCATTTAGCATGTCTACGATTCAGTTTAGCTTGACTCTTAATATGTTTCAACAATTCATGATCAGAATGTATAACAAATTCTTTGGGTCATAAATAATGTTGCCAGGTTTCTAAAGTCCAAACAAGAGCATATAATTCTTTATCATACGTAGAATAATTCAGACTAGGCCCACTCAATTTTCCAGAAAAGTATGCAATAGGTTTGCCATCTTCTAATAACACACCTCCTAATCCAATTCCACTAGCATCGCATTCAAGCTCAAAAGTCTTGTTAAAATCAGGAAGTTGGAGTAAAGGAGCATGTGTCAACTTATCTTTCAACACCGTGAAGGCTTCTTCCAATGAGGTACCCCAAATAAAAGGTACATCCTTCTTTGTAAGCTCATTGAGAGGTGCAACAATGGTGCTGAAATCTCTCACAAAACGCCTATAGAATCCCGCGAGGCCAAGAAAACTTCTCACTTGTGTGACCGTTTTGGGCTGCGGCCAACTCTCAATAGCTTTAATCTAGGCTTTACCAACTTCAATTCCCTGTGGAGTAACAACATAGCCAAGAAAAGATACTCGGTCGGTGCAGAAGGTGCACTTTCCAAGGTTACCAAACAAACGTACATCACGTAGAGAAATAAAAACAGTACGTAAATGTTACAAATGTTCCTCCAAAGATCTGCTATAAATCAGTATATCATCAAAATAGACTACCACAAATCGTCCAATGAAAGCACGTAAAACTTCATTCATTAATCTCATGAAAGTATTAGGTGCATTAGTTAACCCAAAAGGCATGACTAACCACTCATATAATCCAAACTTAGTTTTAAATGTTGTTTTCAATTCATCTCCCAATTTCATACGAATTTGATGGTATCCACTACGCAAATAAACTTTGGAGAATATTGTAGAGCCACTCAATTCATCAAGCATGTCATCTAGCCTAGGAATAGGATGACGATAACGAATAGTAATATTATTAATGCCTCTACAATCAACACACATACGAGACGTACCATCCTTTTTGGGCACTAGTATAATAGGAACAACACAAGGACTAAGAGATTCACGTATATAACCTTTGTCGAGTAGCTCCTGTACTTGACGCATGGCCTCCTTCGTCTCCTCTAGATTGGTATGGTATGGCGCACGGTTAGGCAGCAAAGCACCAGGAATTAAGTCAATCTGATGCTCAATCCGTCGAATAGGTGGTAATCCCGGTGGCACGTCTTATGGAAAGACGTTAGTGAACTCCTGCCAAATGTTAGTGACAGTAGGAGGCAAAGAGGTACATCCTCGAAAGAAAATAACATCTCTTTGCACACAAAAGCATAGCAAACAGATTTGCTAAAATCTAGATCATCAATATCAGATTTGGTGGCAAGTAAACATGCACTTTTCAATTTAATTTCAGAAGCAACACTAGATGGTTTATTAGTAGGCATCATTTGTTGCTCAAATTCTTTTGCCACAGTCTGATTTTCACTCTTATGTTTCTCATGTTTTGCTTTATTAGCCCTATTAATATCATCTTTCAAAATGGAATCAGGAGTCATAGGAAGCAAAGTAATATTTTGTCCTTATGAACAAGAGTATACTGATTGTTTCTACCATGGTGTAGAATTTTTATCAAATTACCATGGTCTACCAAGTAATAAGGAACATGCTTGCATAGGTACCACAGCACAATCAACATAATCAGCATATGTAGAGATACTAAAAATGCACACGAATAGTACGCGTTACCTTAACCTTGCCGCTGTTGTTGAACTAATGGATGTAGTAAGGATGTGGATGTGGTCTTGTGGTGAGAGATAGCTTCTCCACCATCTCCATGCTAGCCAAGTTGTTGCAGCTCCCTCCATCTATGATCACGCGAACAGAACGTTCCTTCACAACTCCCTTTGTATGGAACAAATTATGCCTCTGATTTTTCTCAGCTTGTGAAACCTAGACACTCAAAACACATTGAGCAATTAAACATTCATACCTGTCAGCATCTTCAGCAACCATGTATTGCATCTCATGATCAGAATCATCTCCACCGTATTCTTCATGTGTAATAAGAGCCAAAGTCTCCTCATCATAGTCACTAGCAAACTCATACCCACCATCCTTAGTAGCAATCATTACACGCTGAGATTTGCATTCTCTTGCAAAATGTCCTCTTCCCTTACAATGACAACAAATAATATCACTTGTGTGCCCTGTTGATGCCATGGAAGAAGAAGAGATCTACGCAGGCCCGGCAGGTGTGCTCTTGGCAGGTAGTGGTGGTTGTGCCTGCTTTCTTGTATCACGGCTGAAGGTGGCACCTGATGGAGGTGCTAGTGCAGTGGAAGTAGAGGATGCACGTGGTGTCCATGATGAAGGTCGACCTGTAGAAAAGTTAGTTCGCGCCAATGCCTATCGATCCTGCACTTCACGTTCAGCTTTACAAGCAAGATGGAATAAACGAGTGATATTATTATACTCCTTATACTCTAGAATGGTCTGTACCTCTCTAATCCACCCATAAAATGTGCAAGCATAGCTTCATTCTCCTCAAAAATACCACATCTAATCATGCCAGTTTGTAATTCCTGATAATATTCTTGTACAAAAAAATTTCCTTGTCTTAAATGCTGTAATTTTTGAAGTAATTCACGTTGATAATATGGTGGAACCCAACGAGTACGCATAGCAGTTTTCAAAGCAGCCCAAGTAGCTGGAATAGGATATAATCTACAATGTTCAGACCACCAAACACATGCGAAGCTAGTGAAAGTACAAACAGCAGCAGGAACACGTCTCTCCTGAGGATATTGTAAACATATAAAATGTTGTTCAGTTTCTAACTCCCAAGTAAGATATATATCAGGAACATATCTACCCTCAAATGGTGGAATATTCAATTTCAGTTTAGGAAGATGGTCATGATCTCATACCTCATGTGGTGGTGCAGCCCTACCATTGCGATGATATGCATGAGGACGACCTGGTGGTGGTGGTTCTGGTGGTTGCACGTAGTTCTGATTTTGATCAAGCTCATCCTCGTAATGGTCCTCCACCTCTGCAGTAGCCGCAGGAGCTACAGAAGCATCAACAGTAGGTACAGCGGCACCAGAAGTTTGACCAGGCTCAAGGGCAACGCGTTGTGCGTGTCCCACTTGATTTGGAAGGCGATATTGTTGTTGTTGTAGAGGTGGGCAGGTGCAGCAGGCGGTGGCTATGGAAGACGCGCGAGAAATTCATTAAACTTCTTATCGAGCTTTGTTTCGAACGCCTTCTCAATGCCATTTATCTTCTCCATGGCCTCTTCAAATCTGTTTAGCACATCTTCCACCTGTCCACTCATCATTTGCTGAAACTTATCATGTAACTCTTTGTTCTTCTCCCAGTCAGTCTCGTCGCCTTGTGATTCTGCCATGGTTAGCAGCAATAAAAACACACAAGAATATGATCCTACAGACTACTAGGAAGTGGTGCTGGTGTGTCATAAATTCGTCAAGCGGATCTCAAAATCTTACCCATTCTTACCAAGCAGCAGGTGGTGATCGGCAACCGTTGTAGTCAAAACTCTCAAAAGCTTGGATAGAGCGATTGCCAGGGAGAGTCAAACGCACGACGTAGATGTATGTGGATGTTGGAAGGCTTATAATATGGTAGCAAAAAAGGTCAGCAATAATCAATTCAGAGATGCAAAGTTGAATAAACGCTCAACGACAGTACTGTGCTAGTCCTAGGCTAGACCGTGCTAGAGACGCGAGCCTAGAACACTAACAAAATCACGGCGCTGCACTTAAACAAGGGAGGAGCACACTCTGAAAAAATTCTCTCTTTTTTCACTTTTTTTTGCACTTTTTTCCTCTCTTTTTTTTGCTCTGTAACAATTTTTTTCCGAGAAAGTCTACAAATGGTCTAAAAACTGCCTAGCCAGAATTTTCCAGACTTAGTTTTTTTTTTGAGTTTGGAACTATTTTTCTACTACGGGTAGCACGGAAGTTGGGGAGTCCGACTTGGTCACGACTCGAAGTATTGCGTGATCTGGAACTCGAAACAAAGCAACAAATACTAGACTCGGACTAGGACTGGTGGCGGAGATGAATCTGGTGGAAACTCGGACTGGTGGCGAATATATGTAGGGCGGTGGAACACTGACTGGTTGTGAATCTGTGATGCAGGTGGACTCGGATTATCGTGATGGCGGTGGATGTCGGTGTCAAAACCGGAAGATCTCGGGTAGGGGGTCCCGAACTGTGTGTCTAGGCCGGATGGTAACAGGAGGTAAGGGACATGAAGTTTTACCCAGGTTCGGGCCCTCTTGATGGAGGTAAAACCCTACGTCCTGCTTGATTAATATTGATGATATGGGTAGTACAAGAGTAGATCTACAACGAGATCGGAGAGGCTAAACCCTAGAAGCTAGCCTATGGTATGATTGTTGTTCTGTATGTTGTCCTACGGACTAAAACCCACCGGTTTATATAGACACCGGATAGGGTTAGGGTTACACAAAGTCGGTTACAATGGTAGGAGATCTACATATCTGTATCGCCAAGCTTGCCTTCCACGCCAAGGAAAGTCCCTTCTGGACACGGGACGAAGTCTTCAATCTTGTATCTTCATAGTCCAGGAGTCCGACTGAAGGTATAGTCCGGCTATCCGAACACCCCCTAATCCAGGACTCCCTCAGTAGCCCCCGAACCAGGCTTCAATGACGATGAGTCCGGCGCGCAGATTGTCTTCGGCATTGCAAGGCAGGTTCTCTTCCGAATTCCGTGTACCTGTCGAATAAAGTCTGATTTCTTGTAAATGTTGCGCTCCTTGGCTTCTACGCCAAAAATGGCCGTCTCCCACGTGTCAAACGAATATGAAAAGTCTGAGTGTTTTTACATCCACACCCCTAGCCGCGTAAATGAGCCGCCCATTTAAGGGGACGAGGATATAGATCCATACCACACCTTCTCCCCTTCGCGAGTGTTCATCAGAGCGCATCCGACAAAGGTCCATTCCACCATGGCCTGTCGTCGCAACTCCTCCCGTCGCCCTTCCAGCCCTAAGCCTGGATATTGGGAGAGATGCTCCATCCTGCATAGCGAGCTAGTGCGTAGCCCTCTGCGAGCTGTTTTTGGGTGTTGAGGCTCATTTCGGGTTGTGGAAAGAGCTATTCTGCCTCGTGCCCCGTTCTAAGAAGGGGTCAATATATCAAGTGGGCGGAGCCGAAGTGTGGTGCGTCGCCGGGACTGGATATCTATCCGGAACCCCAAAGAAGGCATCCGAGGACTGGCCTTCGGAATGGTTTTACATAGAGGACGTCCCGCTGCCAGATCCTGTCCGGATCGGCCTCCCTGAGTTCGACAGTGCCCCACTAAAGAAGCGCCTAAGTTGGCATCCACGGAGCCCTCAGAGGGAAAGTGACGAGGACATTATTTACCTGATGGGCCGGATAAGATTGTTAGCTCATTCCGGACTGACCATGATCGGGGTCATGGCCGCATGCATCATGTGAGGGGTGCAGCCGCTACAGTATAGGGGCCACCCCATGTGGGACTTCAACGGGGAGGACGATGCCACCCGCTACGGCCGCAAGGGGCTGGATTCAGCTGCGGCTCTAACAAAGACCTTGTCCGCTTTGTACAAGGGAGAAGAGGAGGATTTTCTCCGCGTCGACCCGAAGGGTGGATTTTCTATGTACAATCCTTCAAGCTGGGTAAGTGGTCGCATCTTGCCCATCCATTTTATATCCCCATCTTTAAATATTCAGTCTAGCGACTTCAACACAGGAACTACGCCATGCTGTTAAAGAAATAAAACAACCCTCCTCCACAACCCGAGAACCCAGGACGGTCCCTCGACCCGGCCTCTCAAGAGGATCCGGACGTATCTGTGGAGCTGATTGATGGAGTGTTCCATCAATTGAGCAAGGACAACGCCTTGGTGGCCATTACAACCGATTACCCAGGGCTAATCCCGGCCTCCCAGGTAACTGAGATCGAAGTCCCAGTACCCCGAATAGGGGTCCGCCCTCTCGTGTTTTCAGTTTCTTGATTACAACCAAGCTTTGCAGGGGAGGTTTCTGAGACGGGAGGCTGAACCTGCGGCGACAAGCCAACGAGGGGCCGCAGGGCCCCGTGGGCAGAAAAGAGGTGTAGTCCGGACCGACGCGTCAGTGCAAAGGTATGGCACGCCTCCTTATCCCAGGTGTTATACCTTTAAGGCATATTAACACTCGTGCTCTCTTCAGGACAAAGAGACCTCGCCGGACTATATTCGGAGAGGCTGCCAATCGCGCCTCCACCAGCCAGGCTCCAAAGCCTGGTCCAGAGGCGAAGGCAAACACAAGGCGCGCACCGGACGCTCCTCCGACGGAGGATCTGGACAGGTTGTCTGCCACCAACTCTGAGGTGGAGAGTGCCATGAACCACAGGCATCGCCGGACAATTTTTCGCGATGCTTGTTTCTCCCAAGAGGCATTAGATGCCTTCAAGTCGGGAGATGCTTACCTCCGTGCCGCTCAAAATGGTCTAGGCAGAGCCACAAAGCAATATGTAAAAGACATACGGATGGTAGGAGATCTACATATCCGTATCGCGAAGCTTGCCTTCCACGCCAAGGAAAGTCCCTTCCGGACACGGGACGAAGTCTTCAATCTTGTATCTTCATAGTCCAGGAGTCCGGCTGAAGGTATAGTCCGGCTATCCGAACACCCCCTAATCCAGGACTCCCTCAGTGGATATGTGGTATATGGTAGCAGCGATACCGATGGTGGTATATGGCAGTGGTGATGACGATGGTGGTATATGGTAGCAGTGACGATGATGGTGGTACATGGCAGCGGTGATGATGATGATGCGGCGGCGGTGTGAGAACTTGTGAACAGAACTCAAAACTCTAAAGGACTAGACACTAAGACGAACAACTAGACACGGCGATGCAACCACAAATTCAATAATGCAAAACCCTAAAAAGATTATGCAAAGGCTCAGATTGGTTCAAATATCATGAACTAACCCTAATTTTTTTTGTGGCTTTTTCGTGGACTGTAGGTATGAAGAACAGACTCGATCTAAACTATGAAAAACTGTAAAATTGCACCGAGCAACCTGGAAATCTGATACCACTTAATAGAGGCAAAGGTGTCCTGTCTTTCGATGAGATGGTGGCTATCATTTTGGAGGAAGTCGACTTTGACGATCCGACTATGAACGTGCGAGGACGTCGCGCCTTAGCAATTGTTAAACCAACTCCGAGAGGTTATTGACCATGCCAGAGCATGATCAACCTGACCACGAAGGTCTGTTTCCTCTAGGCAAATGAAGAACAAGCAAGAAACTAAGATTGCAATCTTGATATTGCGAATTTAAGAGGAAAGCTTTATTGATCAAGGTGGGGTTCTATGACGCCTTTGTTTGGTTGTTGAACACAAATGAAGTACGCGAAGTTGCAGCTATGGGGAACTTTAATCTAAACAAAATTGAAAGTCTAAAGGATGCCCTAAGGGTTGTATATATGGAGGAGAGAGGGGGGAATTTTGTGGCCCTTGGAGGGGTCCGAAACTAACCCTAACGCTTGTTTCCCCACACATATGGACTCTAAAAACAACCTATAATCAAGTATTTCAAAATTACATGGGTTTGGCCCAAAAATAAGGTGACGCAGCACCTAGAATAGCCTCTGGACGAAATTTATGAAATGGCATCTTGTATATTTCGTCCAAGGCTTCATGCACTCATTATGGTGGCTTTAAAGTCCTGGAATCATCACTTGTAACTCCGTTCTTGTTCCCCTTGCGCACACCATCATCTCCAAGGTTCATCTTTCTTGTCCAAGCTAGGCCCTTCATTTGTAAGCAAAACATATGTATCCAATTTAGGCAGCATCATATTCTCATGAACATTAGAATCGTTACCAAGAAACGGAAGTACCTGGTTATTTAATTGGTGTGCGCGGGCTCTAGTAATTGGTCCAGTATGTATAGCAGCAGGGGTTGTGGGTGTAACAATGGTATTGATGTCCTCATCACATAACTAATGAGGTAGATCGATCGACGCGTGGGGGAAACGAGTTATAAGGACCTAGCTAGCTATATGTATAGCGGGAGATCGGTTGGTGTACATCCATTTGTTAGAGGCAAATAAGGCCCAGCGGGACGGATAGACAGAGAGAATGGAGGTAGGAGGTGGTGCGATATGCCGAGCTACTAGCTAGATAGGGGGAGGAGTGTGTGATTGTGAGATCGATGAAAAGAGGGGCAAGAGTTTACACGTGTGTGGGACCGTACGAGAGACACGAGGCATGGACACAGAAAGGAGGAGATGGAAGGTGTGTGTGTATGTTGTAGGCAAACATCGCTGGATAGGTTTATCGATCGGTGTGTATCGGAAAGGAGCTATGGAGACTGTGGGAGAATGACCTAAAAAAGAATGTGTGCGATGGATGGAATGCTGAGGGAGGGGGAGGGCGAGGAGGGTGTGTGCATGCACGAGTGAAAGTTAGTGCTAGCTACAAAGGTTAGAGGATTGTGTGGGTGTAAGAGACTAACAAAGATGATAATTTGATATGAAAGTGGATTCATATATTTGAGTAGGAGATCATAGTGTTATAAACATATGCATGCATGAATATAGCGGTGATACACGTGTTGTGGTTTTGCACATGTTATACCATAACGTGATAATGCATGGCGTTTGCAACTCACAGCTAAATGTCGAACAATCTAAACCATACTATACATCGAACAATCTCAAATTTTATTTGAATCTGTGATAATGTGTGGCGTTTGCAGCTTACAACTAAATATCGAACAATCTAAACAATACTATATATCGAACAATCTCACGTTTTATTTGAATTTGTGGTAACGTGTGGCGTTTGCAACTCACATCTAAATACTTGTAGGAGTAGGGGGCGGGGCACCATACATTATGTGGTAAACACATTATACATATGAGACATGGTTTAGATTATGAAGATCTAGCTAGAGCTTGAGATGTACTGTGATTTGAAATCAACATAAAGTGGATTCAAAAAATCGAGTTCGAGTTCATATAGTACACATAGTTCATATCTAACTCGACAATAATCATGTGGTGTGCTGTGAACATAATACACAAACGATGGTTTAACTTGACAATAATGATGATTGTAAATCTTATTAAAATAGAGAAACGAATTCAAATGGTTTGACTCCACAACAATCATTATTGCAAATCTTATTCAAATAGAGAAACGAATGCAAATTTAGTTCATATTGAAGCGGTAGTATATACGTTTGGAATGCACTAAAACGTTCATTTGAGTAGCAAGTTGCATGCATTATACACATAGCAAAATATTTTAATCGAACATAACATGATTCACAGTTTTGAATGGCATTTGTAGTGCGAATTGATTTGGTACAGTACACGGGACTAGACTCTCTTGTGTGGTGCGAATTGATTTGTTTTTGTTTTTTCGTCGATGGAAGTGCGAATTGATTTGGTATAGTACACATTAGGCTTGTCCGGAAATTTCAACCCGCGCCTTGCTACCCCAAAATATTTAAGATACTTATTTGTCTCGTTGTGCTCTGAAAACTCCCTCCATCTCAACCCGTGCCTTGCTATCCCAAAATTACAACACGCGCGAAAACTCCCACCCCTGCAAAATCTCGACACACGAAATGCCCGTGATACCCCTAAACCGAAAGAACCTCCTAGCATAAATCGGTGGGGGTACTTCTGTAACTTACTCCACACTTCGGACAAGCAGGTCCCTAAGCCACGGTTCCCCACTCCCATCCCATCAGCCCACCCATTCGTACACCGAGGCCGTGAAAATCCGTGCTGCCGGCGCTCGGTCCCGAGCTGACATGGCACGGATCCATCCACGGCGGTGTCGCCGGCCACTTCCTCCACGGAGTCGCTCCCTCGGCGGCGACGTCCACATCTGTAGGAGTTGCTGCTGCTTTAGCTCTCGCTCGCTCTACTGCTCTGCTCTTACTCTCGGTCTTGTGCCTGGTCTACTCTTGCTATTGCACTTGCTCTTGCTTTTGCTCGCGCTGTTGCTCTTGCTCTTGCTTGCGATGCTGCTCCGATTTGGCTACACTTCAATCAACTGAATCGACTTTTGGGTCAGTCGATTTTCAGGAGGTGGGGGGCTCGCTGGAGTTAAGGAAGAACCAGCCGCAGCGGGGAGGGGGGCTCACCGGAGACGTACCCCACTATCTATCTTAGGGTTCAGGGTGGGGCGGTGGTAGGGTGGTGGCGTGGGGATTGCCGGAGAAAAAGCTCGGCACGGGGGGGCCTAGAGGGATGGCCGGGGCGGCGGCGAACCAGCAGTGGGGAGTGATTTCGGGGCGGGCGAGGCGGCGCACCGCCGACCGCGGGCGGCGGGGGGCGGCGGTTTGGCCGGTGGTGTCAGTCGACTGATGCTGCTACACGACCAGCTGCCCCGGCTCTCGCACGCACTGCTGCTACTGCTTTTCTGCTGCTAGTGCGTTCAGTTTCGACGGTAAAATTCAGTTTCGACAGTAAAATTCATTTTCGACGGTTAAGTTCAGTTTCGACAGTTAAATTCAGTTTCGACAGTTAAGTTCAGAGATGAACGGTTGATGTATTTTACGTCTAGCACTTTGGGGTTGTGTATTTTACGTCATCTATTGGAGATGCTATTAGAATTCCACTCGGGTTAACGTTGTCTCTCTTGTCCTGCTTCAGCCTCGGTGTCGTACAACTCACTTGAGCTGCTCTAACGACGAAACCCTCCATCACAGCGGAGCAATACCTCGGGCTCCATCTCCAGACGCCTAAGATCTTCTTCCCCTCCTCCGACAGCCAAGTAAAAAAGCCGGAGCATCCTCACCGACCAACCCAATCACGCTGAGATCGACATGGCTTCACCAAAGAGGTTGTACACTTGTTGCATCTCTTTTTTACTCTACATGTTATGTATATTGTCCACTGAGCACATGTAGTAACGTGAAATATGATTATTTTCTCCTACTATATGACAAGCAGTGAGGTACCAGGCAACTTAGCTATCCGTGATGGAATCTCTTGAACGCCATCATTATTTATCTCTGCGCGTTTGAGCTGTGCATTTGTCGATGGGCCTGGGAGTTGAGCTAGTAGGGCAGTGGCCTGGGTCCAAACTAGTAGAAGTAGCACAAAAACATTTTTTGAGTGTAGGCTTTTCCTTGCTCAAGCCTGCCTACTAGAATCGCCAGTGCTTGAAAGGAAAAGTGAAGGAAAAACATAGGAATTGGAAAGTTTCCTATGGTACTACTATTCATGCATTTGGTTCAAAGGAATGGAGCAAATGAAAACTGTAGGATTTGTTCCTTTAGTGTCTCTTCGAAAGAAAAATCGTAGGTATTTTAATATCCACTTGTCCTCCTTTTCAAATTCCTATTCATGAAGCATAAGACTAAGAGATAGTAGCATAATAGCATTATAACCATACATTTTCTTGTGGTTTGACTTAATCTCACCATGCTTCTTTGCATCCTGTGATCTTCCAATTCTTGTGAACCAAACACCCAGATTGGAAGAAATCATGTGTTTTTAAATTCTCTGTTTTGCACGTGCATTCCTATCCTATTACTGTGTATTTCCTATCCCCGTGTTGTTAGAATCCTCCAACTCAAACGAGCCCGTACAGAATTACTTCTCTTACAGATAGTTGTCAAAGAAAACCTTGTGTGGTTTGTCCCGCTCATGTTGCGCCGTCGTCCACCCCAGCTCAGCTGCTCCAATGACAGAAGGGTCCAGCATAGTAGGGGTCCGGCCTCCAGACTGTCTTTCGCCGCCTCAGATCTTCTTCCCCGCTGCGGGCAGTCATGACAACTGCATTACCATCATGAACCGAGCAGATGACCTCGAGGACTACACGGGTCCGCAAGAGAGGTCACACTCTTTCTTGTCTGCTTACGTTATGCATCGCTTAATATTACATGCTACTTTATCGTCATGTTCACCAATTAGACTCTGATTCAGCTCCAAACTAATGGTTAAACTTGAGTTTTTAAATGGTTGTGGGGTACATATCGGGGCCGCAATCAATGGTATATATCTACTATCTGGTTAATCTCTGGTGTCTACTATGAGTTTCATGTTGGGTGGGAAACAAACAGTAGAGAAGCCATTATCTGTATTTTTTAACTGAAGACATTATTTCCCTGCTATCATTGGTTTTGGATCTATCCACAGGTTGCTACCATCACTCTGGATTTCTGCATGCACTCCTTACATAATCTCACTATGGTTTATTCCTATGCATGTCAGTTATTGTACACAATGGAACTAAACATGTAGAGCAAAAGAGACGAGCCTTGCATGGTAATAAATTCATGCAGACGTCGCTCCATGGTAGGCGCAAGGCATCCCCCCTCCACCCATTTTGGATTGTAATTGAGAGGAAGATATCTTTTCTGAGGGGAATTTAGAAGGAGAAGACCACTCCTATTTACCCGTTGAGGTCTTCGCTCTAACTTGGCATGCTGATGTTGGTTATATCATGCATATGGTGCCTTGCATTGCTTACTTTATACATCAAATATGCCATCTGATTAGTTTAGACATGCTTTGTGTGAATGCCATCTGTTTATATTCATCGTTTATGTGAATTATGTAATGCCATCTTGTTTAGCCAGGCATCATATATGTGAATTTCGCAATGCCATCCTGCTTAGCCAGTCATCTTATATGTGAATTATATCAGGCCATCCTTTTTTCATTACGTATTACATTTGTCAACAATGTTAGTACATTCAACTACTCTTCATTTGCATCAGCCAGTCGACACAGCGATGGAAAATTATGGAGTGAAACAAGGTCTTCAGAGCAAACTATGCTATCTGATGAAGCGCATACCTCGCTGGTTATGGATAGCTTTTTGGAGGAGGATTCAGAGACAGATGACCAGTCCTATCTCCCCCCCCCCCCGAGGTGTATGCTCTAACTTGGCAGGGTTATGTTGCTCATATCATGCGTATGGTGTCTTGCATTGCTATGTCATTTGATTAGTTTAGACAAGCTTTGTGTGAATGCCACCTGTTTAGTGTCTAATTACCATATATGTGAATTATGCATTGCCATCTTATTGCAAGACATTATATAAGTGAATTATGCAATGATATCTTGTTGCAAAGGCATTATATATGTGAATTATGTAATGCCATGCTGTTTAGCCAATCATCATGTATGTGAATTATATCATGCTATCATTTTTTTGTATTACGTGTTCCATTTGTCAATAATGTTTGTATATTCAACTACTCTTCCTGTGCATCAGCCATTTGAAGTGGTGATGGAAGTATCTGGAGTGAAAACAAGGTATTCAGAGCAGACAATGCTACCTGCTGAAGTAAACATCTTGATGGTTACAAAGAGCTCCTCAGAGGAGGATTCGGAGACTGATGACCAGTCCTATTTCCCCCTGAGGTCTATGATCAAACTTGGCAGGGTTATATTACCCATGTCATGCATGTTGTCTTGCATTGCTTAGTTTTTACATAATATATGGATTGCCATCTGCTTACTTGATTATTATATAAATCATATATTTGAATTATATCATGCCATCATGTTTACATACATAGCATCTATCTGAATTATGGCATGGCAACAAATTTAATAAAGACATCATATAGTTATATCATCTCATCCTTTTTAGTGTTTACAGTCATCATATTTTGAATTATGTCATTCTATCCGTGAATTATATCATGCTATCATTGATGAGGACATCAATACCATTGTTACACCCACAACCCCTGCTGTTATACATACTGGGCCAATTACTAGAGCTCGCGCACGCTAATTGAATTATCACCTACTTTCGTTTCTTGGTAACGATTCTAATGTTCATGAGAATATGATGCTGCCTAAATTGGATACATTTGTTTTGCTTACAAATGAAGGGCCTAGCTTGGACAAGAAAGATGAACCTTGGAGCAAGTTCAAGCATGGAGATGATGGCATGCGCAAGGGGAACAAGAACGGAGTTACAAGTGATGATTCCAGGACTCTGAAGCCACCATAATGAGTGCATGAAGCATGGGACGAAATATACAAGATGCCACTTCATAAATTTCGTCCAGAGGCTATTCTAGGTGCTGCATCACCTTATTATTGGGCCAGGCCCATGTATTTTCGAAGTACTTAAGTATAGGCTGTTTTTAGAGTCCGTATGTGTGGGGAAACAAGAGTTAGGGTTGGTTTCGGACCCCTCCACCAAGGGCCACGAAATTCCCCCTCTCTCCTCCATATATACAGCCCTTAGGGCATCGTTTAGACTTTGGGTTTTGTTTAGATTAAAAGTTCGCCATAGCTGCAACTTCGCGTACTTCGTTTGTGTCCAACGACCAGACCAAGACGTCACAGAACCCCACCTTGATCAATAAAGCTTTCATCTTATATTCGCAATATCCAGATTGCAATCTCAGTTTCTTGCTTGTTCTTCGTTTGCTCGCAGGAAACAGACCCTCGTGGTCAGGTTGATCGTGCTCCGGCGTGGTCAATAACCCCTCGGAAGTTTGTTTAGCGATTGCTAAGGCGCGACGTCTCGCACGTTCGTAGTCGGATCGTCAAGGTTTACTCCCACAGAAACGATAGCCACCATCTCATCGAAACATCGGGACACCTTTGCCTCTATCAAGTGGTATCAGATTTTCAGGTTGCTCGGTGAGATTTTCCAGTTTTTCATAGTTTAGATCGAGTCTGTTCTTCATACCTACAGTCCACGAAAAAAGCCAAAAAAATAGGGTTAGTTCATCATATCCGAACCAATCTGAGCCTTTGCATAGTCTTTTCAGTATTTTGCTTTGTTGAATTTGCGGTTGCATCATCGTGTCTAGTTGCTGGTCTTAGAGTCTAGTCTTTTAGAGTTTCGGTTCTGGTCATAAGTTGTCACGCCGCCGCGCACCATCATCATCGCTCCTGCCATATACCACCACCGCTTATCCGCCATCGATCCGTATCCATATACCACCACCAATCCGTCTCCATATACCATCACCAATCCGTATCCATATACCACCACCAATCCGTATCCATATACCACCACCGCTGCCATATCCTACCATCATATATCCACTACCAGTTCGAGTTCCTACCATGTTAGGTTTGTTTTCGAGGTCCGTCTAATTTCCGATTCGTGTTTCCTTGCCTGAGTAGGTCTCGGAAAAAAAGAGAGTCTGGAGACCCCCGGGCAGTTTTTAGGCCAAAATTTTCACAGGCAAAAATATTTTTTCCTATCCTATTTTAAGGCTTTTCTGAGTCTTTTGAGCCACGTGCCATCATAGTGATTTTTTGTCGCACTTTTTCGTCGTCGTTGCCCTGATTTCCGAAAAAAGTCAAAAAAATCCGTGCCCATCCTATCAGTTTGACGAGGGAAGAGTTTTGAGACACTCACCATTATAGTGATTTTTCGCAAAAAAAAGAGGAGCGCAAAAAAAAAGAGCGAAAAAAAGTTCCAGAGTGTGCTTTTCCCTCGTTTACGTGCAACGCCGTGATTTTGTTAGTGTTCTAGGCTCGCGTCTCTAGCACGGTCTAGCCTAGGACCAGCACAGTACCGTCCTTGAGCGTTTATTCAACTTTGCGTCTCTGAATTGATTATTGCTGACCCTTTTTGCTACCATATTATAAGCCTTCCCAGATCCACATACATCTACTCATGCACTTGACTCTCCCTGGTAATCGCTCTATCCAAGCTTTGAGAGTTTTGACTACGATGGTTGCCGAGCACCACCTGCTGCTGGGTAAGAACTGGTAAGAATTTGAGATTTGCTTGACGGATTTGTGACATCCACCACCACCTCTTGTTAGTAGTCTGTAGGATCATATTCTTGTGTGTTTCTATTGCTGCTAACCATGGTAGGATCACAAGCCGACGAGACTAACTGGGAGAACCTGACGAATAAGGAGTTGCATGATAAATTTCAGCAAATGATGAGTGGACAGGTGCAAGATGTGCTAAACAGATTTGAAGAGGCCATGGAGAAGATAGATGGCATGGAGAAGACGTTCGAAACAAAGCTCGATAACAGGTTTAATGAATTGCTCACGCGTCTTCCACCACCACCACCGGCTGCCCCTGACGCACCTCTAAAACAACAACAACAACAACAACAACAACAACAACAACAACAACAACAACAACAACAACAATGTCGCTTTCCAAATCAAGTGGGACGAGCACAGTGCATTCCCATTGACCCTAGGCAAAATTCTGGTGCCGCTGTTGATGCTTCTGCCGCTCCTGCTGCTACTGCAGAGGTGGAGGACCATTACGAGGATGAGGTTGACCAAAATCAGAACTACGTGCAACCACCAGCACCACCACCACCAGGTCGTCCTCATGCATATCATCGCAACGGTAGTGCTGCACCACCACCTGAGGTACATGACCATCTTCCTAAACTAAAATTGAATATTTCACCATTTGAGGGTAGATATGTTCCTGATATATATCTTACTTGGGAGTTAGAAACTGAACAACGATTTACATGTTTACAATATCCTGAGGAGAGACGTGTTCCTGCTGCTGTTTGTGCTTTCACTAGCTTTGCATGTGTTTGGTGGTCTGAACATTGTAGATTATATCCTATTCCAGCTACTTGGGCTGCTTTGAAAACTGCTATGTGTACTCGTTGGGTTCCACCATATTATCAACGTGAATTACTTCAAAAATTGCAGCGTTTAAGACAAGGAAAAAATTATGTAGAAGAATATTATCAGGAATTACAAACTGGCATGATTAGATGTGGTATTGTTGAGGAGAATGAAGCTATGCTTGCACGTTTTATGGGTGGATTAAATAGAGAGATTCAGACCATTCTAGAGTATAAGGAGTATACTAATATCACTCGTTTATTCCATCTTGCTTGTAAAGCTGAACGTGAAGTGCAGGATCGACAGGCATTGGCGCGAACTAACTTTTCTGCAGGTCGATCTTCATCATGGACACCACGTGCATCCTCTACTTCCACTCCACCAGCACCTCCATCAGGTGCCACCTCCAGCCGTGATACAAGAAAGCAGGCACAACCACCACTATCTGCCAAGAGCACACCTGCCGGACCTGCGCAGAGCTCTTCTTCTTCCATGGCATCAACAGGGCACACAAGTGATATTATTTGTCGTCGTTGTAAGGGAAGAGGACATTTTGCGAGAGAATGCCAATCTCAGCGTGTGATGATCGCTACTGAGGATGGTGGGTATGAGTCCGCTAGTGACTATGATGAGGAGACTTTGGCACTTCTTACACATGAAGAACATGGTGGAGAGGATTCTGATCATGAAACGCAATACATGGCTGCTGAAGATGCTGACAGGTATGAATGTTTAGTTTCTCAACGTGTTTTGAGTGTGCAGGTTACACAAGCTGAGCAAAATCAGAGGCATAATTTGTTCCATACAAAGGGAGTTGTGAAGGAACGTTCTGTTCGCGTCATCATAGATGGAGGGAGCTGCAATAACTTGGCTAGCATGGAGATGGTGGAGAAGCTATCTCTCACCAAAAGACCACATCCACATCCTTACTACATCCAATGGTTCAACAACTGCGGCAAGGTTAAGGTAACACGTATTGTTCGTGTGCATTTTAGTATCTCTACATATGCTTATTATGTTGATTGTGATGTGGTACCTATGCAAGCATGTTCCTTATTACTTGGTAGGCAATGGCAATTTGATAAAAATTCTGTACACCATGGTAGAAACAATCAGTATACTCTTGTACATAAGGATAAAAATATTACTTTGCTTCCTATGACTCCTGATTCCATTTTAAATGATGATATTAATAGAGCTAATAAAGCAAAACAGGAGAAAAAAAAAGTGAAAATCAGATTGTGGCAAAAGAATTTGAGCAACAAATGCAGCCTAATAATAAACCATCTAGTGTTGCTTCTGAAATTAAATTGAAAAGTGCATGTTTACTTGCCACCAAATCTGATATTG